>NC_081148.1:15640689-15756752 GCF_958295425.1 Solea solea
CACGAACAGTGTGGCTTGGGTTAATTGCATGAAAAGTAAGGGTCGGGACTTCTATTATGGACTGTTGCCTTATCAAACACCGGCCAGTCACCTGTCAATCACCTGACTTACCTGCTATCCCTCCGACCAAGTCTTCAATTAAGAAATGACGTGCGTACAAAGGAACACTGTATCTGCGATGCACAGATGGGCATTTTTCTCTCGTTTAGTTTGACAACCATACAGATGCAGTGGTGCAGGGCGAAGCTGACAGAAGAAATGGACAATTGTCCATCAGGTAGAGATGTTGAGCCAACCGTGAAAAACGGGACACAATATTTTATTTTTCTGCGGCCTCCGCCACTTCACTGCTCTTTTCAGTCCACTGCTTCTCCATAGATCACAGTGTTATTAACTCATTATTACTTTTTGCTCTCGTTCCTCCAATTATCACCAGCTGCTTTTCTCTCTATAAGAAAAAGCTCAGCGTACATTCAAGTGGACCATGAGCGCATTTGCCCCGCGTCCACTTCTTTCATCCTTCATCCAATCTCTTTTGCCACCCCTCCTCCTTTGCCTCTTTGTTCCTGTTTGCAATTCTTCCCTGGCCCCATCTCTCCTTTCCTATTTTTCTGTCAATGGACTGATTTCTTTTTATCCAGGAGCACAGCAGATTAACAGATATTGTATCATGGCCAAGACAGGCAAAGCCCCTCTCTGTCCCTGACATCTAATTAATGGTAATCCTTTAATCTGCTGCTTGTAGTGAAGACCCCTTGGTTGCTGTCCCATTTGCAGCAACACAAGCAAGTCTGAAGAAGGGACAGAGATAGAGTGGGGACGGAGCGGGTTTGCTCACTCAGCAGGTCGAACTACTGAGCTGCTTTGGACAAAGACACATGAAACACAATGAAAAACATTGTCCTTTTTTTTTTCCATTTCGAGGGATTACACATATTTAAGTTTTCTGTACAATATAACTCAGCAAATGTGTGTCCCAGCAGCTGCGGTGTGAGACATCGTGCACCAGATACTTTATTCTAAACCGTGCTTGCACACGCGCACACACACAAACATGCATGCAAACACATGGTGAGCTTAATCTTTGAAACGGGCTCTGCAGCGATGACATCTGTATTTACGGCATCAACCTGGCTGCTGTAGACATAGATGTAATTAACAACAAGGGCGAGGGAAGCAAATCCTCTCATCATAATTAACTTAATTAATAGATATAAATAATCACCTTCAGCCTGTCTTCATTTGTTAAGCAATAAAACTGGGTGTTAAAAATCTCATCTTGGTTTCTGTCATAAACAATATGGAGCCTGACTCGCTCATGGTGACACCACAGATGGTATTTTGGTGTCATCTAATGAATCTGCTGTGAAGCCTTTGCGCAGTCTTGGACTTTCACAAAAAATTTCAAAAAATAAAAAATGCAACAGCTCCTAAAAGCCAAGTTTATGAAACAAACGTATGTGTAACCAGACTGTAGTCAGCTGCAGAGAAGTCTCTCTCCAAAGTGAATATATCACACTTAGCATCTGCATTGGATTATTCATTTACTGAGCCGATGGTGCGAAATCCTCCTAAGTAGAGCACGCTTTTTGTTTTTTAAGGCTTTTTAGTGTTTCCTCATTATCAGCTCAGTTTGATTAATCAATTAACACCAAAACTTAATGATCAGAGAGGGAGAGAGAGAGAGAGAGAGAGAGAAAGAACATATTCTTGTATTTATGCCAAGTCCGAGCACTGTGTCTTTCTGGCAGAATGACAAAGGTGGTGGACCTTATCCAAGGGCAAACAGAAAAGGATAGCACCTTTGCCATGCATGCACTGCAGCTATTTCCCTAACAAATACACAGGCCCGTGTGTCTGTGTGTGTGTCTGTGTGCACAAACATGCCCACATCCACAGTATACATTACAGGCTTTTTCACAGACCACACACGCAGGTCAAACGGCTATTCTCCCTAAGAGACTGCATTAACGTCCATTATTTGGACCAGGGCTGCAACTAATGATTACTTTCATCATCGATCAATCTGTCGAGTGATTGTTTGGGCCATAAAATGTCAGAAAATGTTGAAAAGTGTTGACCAAACCTGGAAATGACGATGTTCTCAAATGTCATCTTATGTCCACAAACTGAAATGATTAAGTTTTAATGATTTCTTTAGTTTATGAAGCAAATAAGATGCTGAAAATGCAGAAAACAACCCAAGCCCTTGACTAGTAATTCATTTAGTAATCAATTAATAATCTATGTCTTGAGTAATTGTTTCAGCCCTAGTTTGGACAGCCTGAACAAAACGTCATCCTTAACCTTATCCATAATCAGTTAATGCCTAACCTTATCCTGAACATGCAACAAACCACAGCTGAAACCTAAGCCCTGAACAATGGGACTTTGCATTGACTTACATTCATTTGGATATTTGGTTGTAGTAGATTTTTGTGAGTTGTTTGATGGTCTGGACCAGAATGACATGCCTCTGCTGAGGAGGGGGTTTCTCAGAGTGAGCTCCACAGAGCCTGAGACAACACCTGTTCACGGGTAGAGAGAGGTTGCGTTATTGATTTTTGTTGAGGGAGAATTTAGTTATTGATTCATGAATTATTGTTTCGGAGGTTTCTTTTGTTTTCATTCTTTTTTCTCCTGACAACCATTTTTCTGCGACTGACATAAAAAAATAAAACCAGCGATGAAAATATCATCCCTGCTTTTTGGGTCTCCGTCTTTTGATGCTCAGCCAAACGGGCAACATAGTCCTAAACTTTACCATATCCTCAGAAAGGTGGTTGTTTTAGTCTCCATGGGGACTACTTGTTTGGAAAAGGCCCTACAGAGGTAACAAATACAAGTGCACACACACTCAGACACCAACGACAGAGAGGGATCAGATACCTGCTGACAGTGGCTGTGATTAATGCATCAGACACAGGGCTCTGCTGTAGTAGGTGTCTCTGTCTTAATCACTTTCTTAGTGTGTTTTATTAGCTCCTGACGGCCTCTGATGAATGGACATGCTGTGGGTGTCTCGGCGTCTCCAGCAGTGTTGTCACCCAACAGGTTTTGATCGATCACACGCCCCCCCCCCCCCCAACCACTCCACCACCCCACGTGGGGAGCCCTGCCACCGATTGGCAGGTGCGACTGTCACGTTGTTTTCAGATACGATGCTCACGAGCTCAGCCTGCTTCTGAATTCATTAACCTACATTTGAAGGATAATTCAGGCACTGGTCACTGGCCATATGTGCTTTAATTGTTGGATTCTTTTCCACTGTTGGGATTTAGTGTAAGACGATGGGTAGTTAAATAAAACATGCAGATGGCTTCTGGTGTTTCTTCATTCCCTCTACTAGTCTCTTATCCTCATCTCGGCTCGGCTCGGCTCTTAAGTTGCTGCACTTGTTTTATCTGTAATAAACTGTAAATCCCTAAGAATATAACACCAGATATTCTGCTGAACTCACGCATCCAGTTATGTAATAGGAGTGAGACGAAAAACTGCTTATCTGCTTGATGTGCACAAGGTGTAAAGATAATTGTTTTGACGGGGGGGGGAAATACATGTATTTTCTCACATTTGATTCCACTCGAGATGACTGAGTCCTAATTTAATATCTCCTCACTTTCTCCTCTTGATGGTAAACAGATTGTAAGCACCTGAAGACTGTACAGGCTGTGTCAGCTAAAACACACCAAGACCTGAGGCACATACTCAAGCAGCAGAGATCTGTTACATCCTCCGTCGCTGAATGACTTGAGGTATTTTGAAAATCTGGAGAATCGACGGAAAGAGATGTCTATCTGCTGTATTCAAATGTGCCGACATTATCTGAATAAATGCAGTGTCAGGGTATGTTGTGGGCTATTACCTTCTTTTCTAAATGCTATTGCAAAGATTGTTGCTGAGGCAGGCAGAGCATTGTTGGGGCTTGGCGGTGGCTTATGGGCAGCTGAGTTTGCCAGCTCTCTCTCTCCTTCTCGTCTCTCTGTGCATTATGAAGATGTGAGGACCCAGAGCTGAGTTAGAGGAGAAAAGAAGTTGCCAGCTGGAGCCACATGAAGATGTGTGGACTTTTCAAATTAGCCCACAGCTAATCTCATCCTCCCTCGTCCTCTTTCATCAACACTGTTATTTTCAACAGATTATACACTTATGTAAACACAAATCCTCCTAACTCTTTAATCAGTCTTGAATTGACAAAAATTTGGACTACTATATATATTTTTTTGCACCAAAATGAGTAGGTATATGTAGGTTTATTTTTAAAAATGTGCCGTAAACACACAGTGCGGTGGGGCAGAAGTTGGAAGTGTAATTCATTTATTTCATATCAAATGATTCAGACATTGTAACCGAGATGGCATCAAGAAGTTACAGTTAGCACATGAGTTCATTACATAACCTGATCATTACTGCTGCCCAGAGTAAGACAGGTACAACCCCAAGACCCCAGGAGCCCAGTTTCCCTGGGAATTACATTCACACTGGAGGATTCCAGTTAAGATGGAAGTGTGGAATATAAGCCGCTAAAAAAAACCCTCCAGAAGAGGGTTTTTCTCTTCTAAACCGCACGACGACACGACACAAACAAGTGATTTTTGTAACATATGCAATAGATAAAATAAAACTCTAAAATGACAGCCATTCAAAAAGAAGATATCATTTTGGTGATCTTTTTTCTATTGTTTAATATTGACAGGGACACGTTGAAAATTATCTGCTGTGAATATTTAATAATAATTGTGTTAGTCATATTCCAGGTTAGTAACACTTGCTTATGGAATGACGAGTTTTAAGGGAACTTGTTGATCCATAGTTGTCTCTCAGCCATTTCTTCCAGTGTTACAAACTATTTAACAAAACTAGAACTAACTAAAAATCACTAATAAATACTACTAAAAATATTAGATATATTTAAACATATTTGATATGTTTAAATATATCTATTATTTTTTTAGGATGTGTTGGTTGATTAGGGCTTAAACCAGCTGTCAGGTTTCGAGGGGCAGGGAGAACTGCGATTCCGGACTTTGAACTGTGGAGGGCAGCATTTAACCTCTCGGTGTACAGCCTGCTGAAATGTATTAGGAGAAGAAGAATAAGTGGGCGAGACTTTCTCATATCTCACAGCGTCTGACTTCTCTCTCCTTGGAGGATGCAGCCTTGGACTACTGAGACACAACTATTGAGTATGGCTGGAAACACAAAGACGTGTCCATGAAAGGTTTCAGAAGTGAATTCTCCTGCCATTAAAACATATGTGACGCTTCTTGGCCCAGCTTGTCCCTGCACTGCAGCTATGTACACACAAATGGTCTGATAGTATTGCTTGACAAAACCTGTACAGTTACATCAGTTCTGTTCACAAAGGCAAAATAACAACTATGTCAATCACCAAAAGTTACAAACTGCAGCTTTAAATATCTTGCCTTTCATATATATATAAAAAAAATGGTGTAGCAGTGATTGGTAATTGTATTTGGTGTGGTTGGTGGAACACGAGAGGACACGAGGGACAGGGGAGACGCAGAAAAAAGTAGAAGCTGGTGAAAATGAATCAGTAAGGAGTTTGTTGTTGTAGCTGCTTGTGTAGGTTTTAATAGGCTTACCCCTCTTTTTCAAACCATTCCACCGATCTCTCTTACCTTAATCAAGAAGATATAGTAACTCGCGCTAACAAGTTCCTTGTATCTGTAGAAAAATGATCACACAGTTCTTCAGTTACTCTCAGCCCTTTGGAGCTTTATAGTGTATTTTAGCACACTGGTTTTGTTTCCTGCAGCTTTACTGTTATGATTCACTCTTACTGCTCTCTTCACCACTATTTCACAAGCGTCAGGTGCTGTGTTCGGCTAAACTAATGAGCTTGGCTAAATGTACATTGTCACTGTAGGCTTGTCTGCCACTAGCTGGTGAACACAGTGGAATATTTAGATGCTTAAGAGCCAGATACAGTTTTTTCCCTTTGGGGAAAAAGATGCTTTAATTGTTTTTTTCTCAAAATGGTCCACCGCTTTCGACTTTGTGCTCTTATATTCTAAATTGCCCCTTAAACGAGTCAGAATAGTAGTGAATGCCACTGATTTAAGTGTGGTTCAAATCATTTACAAGCACTTACAAGTGACTGAACAAAAAAAATAAAAAAACACTAGCCTGCCCAATAACTCACAGACCCCAGGAGAGATATATACTGTATGGTCCAACAAGGAGGACATGCTGATTAAGACCTGTTTTGTAAAAAATGCCCTACACTCACCACCTCCATGTGTCTCCTCCATCGTCTCTCTCCTCCCTCTCCGTGCATTTCATATTCTCCCTTACCTCTCTCGGCTCCATCACTCCTCCTCTCCTCTCATTTGCCTTCCTCCCCTCCCTTTCCTGTGAACTCTCTGCCTCTTGGAGTCTCACCAATGCCTCCTGTTGTTTCACACCAGCCTGTGTTGAAAAGACTAAAAATATGTGTTCGCTGCTCCTGGCATCCCAAAAGGCAACTTCATAGAGAACAGAGGAGGTAGCAAGATGGCTCAAATAACTCACGAAGAGAGAGAGAGAGAGAGAGGGAGAGGATGCTGCTCTTGGGGCTGTGTTGCCCCACTGAAGAACATTATTACTAGATTATTGATTTACAGCTCAAAATGGATGGAACATAAGTAGGGATAAGCTCATTAATCCCTCTCTTGCCTCTTTTATGAAAATGGACTTGTTATCAGTGATTATTCTGATGGATTATTATGATCGATCACTTATTGTACTGTCGGCCCTGTTAGCGAAGGTGTAGAGCACAGCGGAGGTGAGCGTCGGTAAAGACGGGAAGACCGGGGCCAAAGAAAAGAGGTGTCTGCTGAAAGGAAAGCACCAAAACAAAAGCTCAACTCACAGGCAGTGGAATCGCTGACATTCTGGTGACATTTGGTGCATCAGTGGCATTTCACAAGACATACGAGCATGCAACTCAGTTCACATCACTCCTAGCATGAGCCAGGGCTGCATGCCTTCTGAGAAATGCAAGCTGCCGCACTGAGGTGTTTATCAACATATCTGAAATGGCTGCTTTCTGACTTCTTGTCCATATTGTGAAGCTCATTGAGTTGTTTAATTTACAGTAATGAAAACCGGAAGACACCCAACCTCAATCTTTGTCTCTTCTTCACTCTTCCTGCCTCCCTTTCTCTCTCTCTATGTGTCTCCTCTCCTGGCTCCATGTACATCCATCAGGGAGTGCTCCGATGGAGCGCAGCGGGCCCGACGATTGTCCTCATAAATTGTGTGCGTGTCAGGGTGCAGAGGGGCTAAGTGAGCAGTAAATAACAAAGGGTCCTGCCACCATCCGCTCACCGTCGCCACGTTTCCGGCCACGCAAGATTACCCAGCATGCCCCCCTGAAAGGTCTCTTCTTCCTCCGCGTGATGAATGGACAGGAGGAGGGAGGAACATGCCTTCACCACCCCAACGTCTGACAGAGAAAAGGTGAGGTCCAGGAACCCTGCCGATTCAAATTGATGAGTGTCTTTATTTCGCTGTTAAAAAAAAGGAGCGGAGCTGTTTGTCTCCCCCTTTCTGTAATAACAGATCGCTCTGCAGATATCTTTAACTGCCTTCATTCTTCAATGTCATTCCCTTTTTTCCTCTGTCCCACTCACTTTCTCTTGCTCTCTTGTGTCCTTTTCGATTTTCCCTCTCCTGCCTTCTCTCTCCCTCTCTCTCTCTCTCTATATATTGACTGTGCATTCATAACTGCCTCCAGTCACTAATTTCTACTCGTTCTCTCTCTGTGTACTTTTCTGTGTCCCCAAAACTATCTCCCCAGTCCTCCTCCCTCCTCCCTCCTCTGATGCTGTGACGGTACAACATGTTATCTAAAATGCCATCAGACCCAAACCACTTGTAGTTTTCCTATTCACCACTCATGGTTCTGTAGCTGAAAGTCTCCTTTATTGCGCCCTGGATTGACGTGTCTCTTTCTCATGTTCAATTCCTGGATTTTTTTGTTTTTGTTCCCACCCATTATCATGAGACTATATTTTATTCTAGGTAACGCTTGGCTGAGGTGCAAGTGCAGCTGCCAGCGGACTTTTTTTGGCACCCGATTCTTGACATTTTGTCTCATCTTGCATTTTACTTTGCTTCTACCATTGACCTTGATACTCTGTGTTATTCCATCCATCTATCATGGTCAACCCCCCCCCCCCCCACCACCACCACCTCCCCTCATACAACTTCCTTTCCCATTTGCCAGATTTAGACCTGACAAACTAAAATGTCCGCCTTCCACAACAGGTTTATTGTGCATTTTTGCGACTATATGGCTGCATCTCTAGCAGTCGGGTGAATGGCGTGTGGCTGTCCTGTGGAAAAGAAGTTAATGTTGGGTTTAGAGATAGGTGGATTTGATGAGAGAGATTCTGCATGACTGCCTCAGCCTCTCAGCTCGAGCAGCTTCTCTCCAAATGTTGACAGCTGTGAGAAAAGAGATGAATGGGTTCAAAAATGGGATGTTCAGCCTGTTTTCTGAGATATTCTTAACAAAGCTCATGTTGTAGCTCGCCCTGTTTAAGTGTTATCGTCCCTCTTTCAGAGTTTGTATGGGGGGAGAACGTCCTGTCAAACTGCGTGCTGGAAAACTGTCATATTCTGGTTTGACAGGATGTTCTTAGAGGAGAAAGTGGCAGTCATCAAGGCATGTGGCCAAGTGGATGGGAATTATTCGCCGCCCTTCTACACCTTCGTTGCCACGCGATACTTTAGGAAATCAAAATAAGGAGAGACATTTCTTACTTCTCTGCCATAGGACAAGAATACCATATCTATGGATTTCTACAGAAGCACTAGATATCACATATAGATCAATACAGTATTTAATAGTTTGATGTGTAACCTTTTTAAGAATATCGACGTGTACAGTGTTCTGCATGAGGGCTCAGTTTGGAGTGTATCGACTGTGGTGTTGTTGTGATATGGCGAGGGAGGGCCTCGGGCTCCGGGCAGACGCTCTCAACGCCACAGTTATTGACCCTCTTGACCTTCTCCCTACAAAGACAATATATTAGACATGCCTATAGTGGTCCTATTATATCGTATCAACATAACGGTGATATCAACAAAAAACAGCCAGTCTGCATTTATTATAAGAAGGCTGAAAATGCCTACTCACAAACTGTAGAATCAAGGATTAGGAACGGTTAAGTATAACACCGAATGCTCAGTCTCTTGTATCCCACTGTTGGTATTCTTTGAAAAATGCAGTGTAACTCAAGCAATTATGTTTTCAATACTGTATTTCTTTATGCTATCGGATTAATTTAAGACGCTGATAACATTACAGGCTCTTAAATGAAGAATGTGCTAAATCATCGTCAACCCAGTGCCATGAAGCAAAATAAACTACAGATTGAGGCTTTAGAAGAATAGTTTGACCAACATTTGTATTCACTGTTTATTAATTTAAATACCCCTCTCATAGAGGGCTTTGTGAATATTGTTCTTGTTCACTGCTTTAGTACTTTTAGAATATTGATGCAATGGCTGTGTCCAACAATCACTTGACCTTGTCTTTTTTTTGTCGTGTGAATGGATGTAGGGTCTCCAAGTTCTCTCTTTTCTATATTGGTCTCTTATTCTTGTTTTTGCACTAAATATGTGAGGAAACAACATCTTTCAACTCAAAATGCCGTTGCATAACTAATGATAATTTGTCAGATAACTATTTAAACCTCTTGTCACTTTCAAATTACTGTAATACATAATATCAAGTTTGCTCTAATCATCTTTTTGAGCCAGTGATCAAACACAAGTTTTTTTTTTCAAATGAGGTGATTTAATGTTTGAATGTGATATAACTTCATATTATAGTGTGTGTGTGTTTAATGTGTTGTGCAGTATTTCGGACACGTTTGACTTTTATTTGGCATCTGGCTCTTTTATTTGGAATCTTCATTCTCAAACAAAAATCCGTCGCTTGCAATGTTCACGCAACAAATTGTCGTAATAATGGAGCCACCAGGAGGTCAGTGTGGTTGGAAAAAGGCAAACTTCTGCTTTTCATTTCACCAGCATGTTTAAAAGGTGACCACCCGGACTGGAAGGGATAGGTGAAGTGATAAAATCAACGTTCACGCTGTCTGTCAGCCTTCATGTCCTCCCTGGGGAGGCCCACTATACTAACTTGAGTGTCAGTGTCAGTAAGCAGCTCCTCCTGCTAGAGGTGAAATGAACTCTCCTCTCCCCCTCAGCCACCATCAATGCCAAAGCCCACCGCTGGGTGAATTAGATTGCAGGCTTTTTAATACAGCTCTTAATGGTTTATAAATTGCACATAATGATTCCTCCTTTCCTCTCTCTTGCACTGCTTTTTATGGCCTCTTGGCTTTCTCGGGGAGTGGGTGGGATTTAATATGCGGTGGAGGAGTCAGACTGAGGAGGTGAAACCAGACCTGCACAGCAGCTTTCTGCCTGCCTTTAACGCCTCCCCTGGCTGCAGAGAAAAGGGAGTCTCAGAAATAATGCTGGACACTGATACATTCTGGCTGTAGCATATAATGGCTGGAACACGACAACGCGGCATGACGAAAGGGTCACCAGAGAAGTGCAAATTATCGGGACTTGCGCTCGGCGGAGAGGAGAGGGTGTGATGCGAGGATAGGGTCTCACCTTAGGGAAAGACAAAAATATGCACATGCCAACCAGATACCGGAACTAAAATATGAAAAAGAGCAGAAAACTTGGAATCTCACCCCAGTGTAAATGTTAATACATTTTTTTTTTTTTTTCTTTTTTTACACCTTGCCAATGCAGTCCAAACACTGTAACCCTGGATGAAGTCATCCAATGCCATCCAATCAATTGTCTGTGTATAGCTTTTCCTCAGTGATGTCTCCCAACAAACCCAAAGTCCCTGGTGACTAGAGGGAGAACTGTGGATGTGCTCCACCTTCACTCCCCCCCCCCCCCCACACACACACACTTTCTTTTGCAGCATTTCAAAGGTTACTAGGAATGGTACTTTAAATGTTTATTGGGTTCGTTAGATTTACGGCTTTTCAAAATTGTTCTCTTCATTCGACACTTGTTCCCTTAACTAGCAAATGTTGTGCCTCCCTAACAGTCTACAGACTGGTAATTAGAACAGTGTGGGATGTTTCCAGTTCCTCGTGCTCCACAACATGAATAGAGGCCAGTATAAACCCAGTGCCTTACTTGATGGCTCTTTGGCACTAAGTGAAATTCCAATTAACTGACCCAAATATCTATGGGGAGTTTTTGTCTGACAGTGTGGTGAGAATCCAATTATGTTTTCCATCTTGTGTTTGGATCTGCGCTGTGCAGCAGCTACTTCTGGTGGATCTTACGTGTTTTTAAGGGCAGTTTTGTCAAGATTTACTTTTTCCGCCTCCAGTGTGCCAGCGTGGAAGCGTAAAATGTGGCTCATTATGGGCTTCTGATGGTCCGCTGGACAGCAGAACTGAGGGAGCAGTTCTGGGAGCACAAGAGAGGAATCATTTTCATTGTGTGCAGTGAGGTCCTTATAGGTAGTGAGGCTCGGCTAGAAACCGTGTTATACAGCCGTTGTCACATTGAGACGCAACATTGGTAACAATGACGTCAGTCCTTATGAAACGGGGCACTTTCATGGCCGTAAGCAGGATTTTGAAAGTGAGCTCCATCGGGAAAACATGCGGCCACCAAAGATTGTTGTGTCCTTGGTCTACGTGTGTGCATTTGAAAATGTCTGGAGGGCAAAAACATGACTTCCATGATATAGGTAATAATTGCCTGCTAAGAAATACAGTATCTTGTTAAACAATAAAAAAAGCATCAAAAAGCATCAGCCCCAACATTAAACCAGTCATTTGCCTGTAAATGTGTGCGGTCTGTTTCGAAATATTAAATTTTTAACCATCAGTAATGCGGTTTTAAGCTTATTTTGTGGGTTGAATTACTCTTCTCATTTAATAGGTCGAGTAAATCGGCCACTGGTTTCGGTGATGTTGCTGATTTGTGTAGCATCTTAACTTTAGTTGAATGTAAATGATTATATTATAGCGAGTTTAGTATGCTACGTACAAGACGGATGTATCCGCTCACGCCAAAAATATCCCAGATACAGGCGATGTCGTTTAAAGTGCACCTCAAGCTGTTTGCCCAGTTTGCATCGAAACTAATTACACATTTTAAAAATAAGAAATGAGCATTGGAGCGTACATCGGGCTGATGGGAACGACCTAAACCAGTTCATCAACATAATTAAAAAAGAAGAAATCATGTTATGTAAAACTATTTAATCCACTCCCGCGAAGACACAAAGATAAGTCTGTGATCTTTGTATTCTAGCCTACATTTGCTTTATAACCTAAAACTGGATTTATTTTTAGGCAATTATTTCTCAACTCTTATATCTAAACCTCAGAAAGAAAAAAAAAATCAGGTTTCTATGGGCACCATGAGTAATGATGGGAGAAAAAAATACCTGCTTCCAAAGTACACTATCCAACTGTTCTCAGTTGGGGATGCAATGCCATGTAACTGCCTCGTGCTGTGATTTAAAGAATGGTTCAAACAATTTAGTTTATCAAAGATGGATTCCTGCCCTACTTTCTCCAGCCTTTGGTGAAATCACTTATTCCCTCTGTTGCCTGCAAACCTCAGCTGTGATGAGAACAACTCCAGGGACATATATTTGTCTATATAAATAAATACCTCGGTGTTAAAATACCCTGTCGGTTTCCTGACTGGGTTAAACAAAAATGTGATATTTCTCAAGATTGGTACTTGGCATAAGCAGAAGTCTTCAAAAACCGAAAGAGGATATAAGTGGTTTCTAAAGGGCAGACAGAGTGGGGAGAGGTAGAAGAAGAAGAAGCAACACATAAATACACATATGCACACGCAGCCATGATGAGATGAGGAACAGTGAAAGAAAAATGCTGATCCATGGTCCCTGTCTGGGAAGGTAAAAACAGAACATTGATTGTGCAGGATCCACAAATGAAAAATCCATGGGGGTAAGGAACTCTTTGGTCCTGCGGCAGAGACAGAGCACCAGAGGTCAGGTTCATGTATTGCAACTGACACCGGGCCGGAGCCTTTCATTGGGCAGTGCTGGATCCGCTGGACACGAGCCAAAACCAACCTCACCAGCGGGAAGCATACTGTGAACAAAATGAATAATAATAATCTAAAGCTGCTCTGTGTAACGTTTAGTGACTTGTGTTTATTGAGACATTATTTGTAAGCTGTACAGTACTGTACACGATCAGAACTGACTGAGTGAGCTTCTGTCTCAAAATACAGGCCTACTTGTAGATACCAGAGTCTGGAAGAGTAGAATGGGAGGCAGAGCCTTCAGTCTCCTGTGGAACCACCTCCCATTGTCGATCCAAGAGGCACCCTCTCTGTATTTGATTTTAGACCACCTTCCTTTTTGATAAAGCTGATAAAGTTAGGGCCGGCTCAGGGAAACATGAACTTCACCCCACACTAATGGCGCTTTCCCCATTAAACGGTTCCTGCGCGGCTTGCCTCGGCTCGTCACTGCACGGCCCGACTGGTTTTCCATTACTGTAGTAACCTCCTCAGCGTCTGCGGAACCATCATAGCACAGCTCCATGAAACTGCGGTGGCTTTGTTTCATACGTGACACACACAAACTAGTGACTAGTGACCGAATCATTAGACTGAGTTAATTAAAAGGATTTGTTCCCAGAATCGTTCAGTACTTCCTGCATGACCGGAGCACACAGTCACTGAAAGGAAACACTGGGAAAGAGGCTGTGATGGGGCTCGCCGCTCACCATCGCCACTTTCGGGAAGTGCTGTCGCTAAACACACCAGACGCCTCTGTTAAATTGAGATTATAGAAATGTCCTTGCTAAATTTAGGAGATTAACGCACGTCTTCAGGATTTTTATGTCTTTTTAACTGATCTGCAGTGCGGCATTGTTCGGTTTGATTCTTGTGTCGGACGTCCCGCTCATGACTCTTGGAACCTCACCAGAGCACGTACTAAAAAAGTACCAGGTACTTCCAGCTAATGGAAAAGCAAAAAAAAAGATGTGCCAAGTCGAGTTGTTCCAGAACTGTGTAGTGGAAACGCACCGTAAGGCACCATCTTCTTCTTTATCATTTTATCAGAGTTGTGGAGATCTGGTTTAATCAGCACTGTTTAAACTCATTAGTATTGTTTTTGGTGGCTCTGTGTGTCTGTCTGTCTGTTTGTTTGTGCTTCCACTTGCCAATATGCTCAACAGAGGTCGCCAGAGGCTTTTTGCGTGCATGGGGTGAAGTCTGCCTTCTCTGACCGCCTTGTTTTGACGAAGGTTTGAATGTAACAGACTTTTGTTTTTATTTAAAAGTTACGTGCTCCAGTTTTGTTAGTGGTCTCCTAAAACACAGGGGTTTTTTTTGCCAGATATTTAATGTTCTTGTTTGTTTGCCCTGGCATTTTGATAACAACTGTGCATGAGGCCATTGTGCCTCAGACTGAAGGGAAAAAAACCTTCTACTTGTAAAGATCAGCAAAAGAAGCCATGCATCTCCATATGTGGTTCAATTTGAGCACCCTCTGTTATAGCTTTTTTTCAGGCTGGGAAATAATATGTTAATACCCACCGCCTCTCCACCCACCACCTCCTTTTATGGCAGCCACACCTATATGCAGAGCAGGGAAGGTGAGAGGAAGTCATTAAAGCATACCCCCGCGGGAGGCTGGTTTGGGTGAAATGGGCAGCAGTGCTTTGGTTGTGTATTCACCGGAGGACAGAAAAAAAAAAAGGTCTCTGGGGAGAGGTAGATCGGTTTAGTCACCGGCACCACTCTGGTTCCCCCTGGAGTAGTGCCGGTCCCCAGCAGACAGGATAACAATCAGACATGCAAGGTGTGGAGCAGAAAAAAAAGATTGTTTTGCCAGTGTGTGTGTGTGTTCTTGCGTGTGTGTGTGTGTGCGTGTGGATTTGGGAGATTAAAGGTGACAGTCGTCACTTTGCTTAGACCTGCTCACCTGCCACAAACTGTCAGTAAGCAAAGCTGCTCGGTGAAGCGTACCACACCTGTCATCAGTGAGTGTGTGTGTGTGTGTCACAGCCAACTCATGTGCACACACTTTGCGGGTGCATGTCTCACTCTTCCTGTCACCTCACCTGAATTTATACTGATAGACATAGCATAATATATAAACTCTCGAAAGAGGTACTTGTGGTCTGTGGCTTATGGAAGCACAATTCTTCATCAGTTGAGCTGATTGTTGAGTTTTTTATTTTACAGCAGAAACAGTTGCGGCTGTTTGAACTACAGAATTATCATTTGAATTAATGTTGGCTTTGTTGGCACAGATTAACATACTTTTGAAAAACATGTTCTGATGTTTTGTGTTTGTGCACACACACACACACACACAGAGACTTCATATTCACATTTGTGTGGGAAAGGGAACAATCAATACTGCCTTCTTTTCTTCCTACTTCAAAAAAAAAGAAAAAACAGGCTGCAGATAAACATAATTCAAAATGTAAAAATATATCTACAGCGTCTCACTGTTGAAAGATGGAGAGGAAAACAGAGAGAGACAGGCAGCACTTCTTTGCCTGAAGCACCTTAACTGATCATATATGTCTCCTATCAAAAGCTATGAGCTGTTTAATAGTTTGACTATAACCTCTTCATTTGTCACAGGCAATAATCACATTGTAACTCTAGCTTTAATGGTGATGTGCAAAACCATAATGTAAAATTGCATTGATTACAGTGTGTGCGCGTGTGCGTGCATGCATGGCTGGTTGGATTTCTGCGGGACAAGGCTCTCTGCACATTCCTTATTAAAGTTGCATATTATGACAACTGGGGTTTTTTTTTTTTTTTTGACACATATTAAAGACTGTAGCTCATCTTTAAAGGCCCTTTGTGTTTTGGGCTCTTTTGTGGAACAAAGCTGTTTCTGACAATCTTAATCTAAGAGAGGATCCTTGGAGGTGCTAAGTTGCAGTCGTGAAGACAAAAGGGGAAGAATGTTTAGATGAAAGCTGTGCAATACATTCTAATGAGCTAACAGGAGATGAGTGTTGCATTTATATGCCCACTGCATTCAAATCCCTACCTCATAACTGCATTCGTTGTAAATAAATATGAGCAATCAGCTAAGAACGGCAATAAAGAGCCCATAAAGAGTTCAAAACAGTGAGAAGGGAGGAAACTGCTGCACAGACAGACAGACAGAGAGAGAGTCAGAGAGAGGTTAAAGAGAAGTGTTGTATCCTTGGCTCCCTCAACCCTGCGGCATGAGGTCACCCCAGAGACAGGAGACTGAATTACCCACCAGCCCCGGCCGCTCGCAGGATCAGGCGGACAAGTAGAGAGGACGATAGGAGTTAATGAAAGGAAGAGACAGTTCACGTCCCCAGAGGGCCTTTAGGCACTTGCCTGGCCGGCTCCCACCAGCCCAGCCTACTCTGATTGGCTAATTATCAACATGGATTTAGCCCAGAGTCAAATCACTGATTGATTGGAGTGTTTTAAATCTCCCTTTGGTCTCTTGCTTGCTTTCGTTCCCATCTCACAGACTCACACTCTCCCCGGTCGCCAGAGTCCCGCTGTGGGGGACGTGCAAGCACAGAGGCAGCACAGCGACAGCAGGTGACCGGTCCCTCTGCAGAGCCGACACGAGGCCTCAACTGTGGTGATTTCATACCTCGGTGGACGTATAATTAATTCGTAATGTGCTCAAAAGGAAAATAATTTGACTCAACAGATAATTACGAATCACAGCCTAATAAATGACAGGACATTTTTCAAGTGGGAACAAGGGAAGAAAGGTCATGGCCTCACTCATATACTGGGTCAACATAATTCCGGTAATAGATGTTATTTGCCTTGGCCACGGAGGTTGTGGAGGTGTAATTACATAAGTGTAGTTGTGTTTCCTTATATTCATTCATCAGTGATTAAGTAGCTCCTGGTCCAACAGGAACAGCTCATTTGACTTTCCTTTAAACGCCAAAGGGAATAAATGCTATGCAGCTTATGAGTGTTAACATTAATCACGACTGTTGTTTTTCTGTACAGTTCCATTTTCTTTCCCACAGGTAAATTTTTCTTAATCATTCGAAGGCTGAAACAGCAGAAATCGCTCCTCCGGTGGACGTTGGAGTCATTTAATCCTGCAACACAAGATGAGGGAGTTAATATGGAAACGGCTGTTTGTGCTGGAGTCATTTTCAAGTGCATTATACTCTGTGAGAGTGCAAAGAAAAGCTTCCTTGTTGTTTTCTTATCTGCCTCCCGTTCAGACCGAGTGCAGGAGACATCAGTATTCTGACTGGATGCACGAGAGATGAAGAGGCAGTGAAAACAGACTGAGCACAGGTTGCTTCTAACGGCACGCAAGCAGGTGCATCCCCCAAATTTCTCCACGTGTCAGATCAGTCAGAATCCATTTCTTTCTGTCGAGGGAAGGAAGTGTTTCTCACAGTGAGCTGGAAACACATTATCTTAAGTACAAAACCCCAGATGATAGCTTAACTGGGAACTTTGAATCCTGGAATGCCAACAGGCAGTGATGAAAAAAAGAAAACTGGTGAGAGGTCCCTCAAGAGAGCCGATATAGCTTTCGCGGCGAGAGTTCGCACAACTGTTCAGGATGTCTCACTCTATTTTGCTGAAGTGCATCCTGGGACAGGACATGTATAGCAGCCCTGGGAAGTCCCGGGGGAGGCTGGTGGATTAGCACTGCCCTATCTTGTTAGAGCTGGGAATTAATTAAGTAATTATGAAAGTCAGGCGGGGGGATGAAATATGCATGAGCCTTGATTGGGACTTTTGTGATTTTATAATCTAATTTCAACCGACAGACTGTCCTTGTCAGCCAGGTAGAACACACTCTCTCTCCCACACACACACACACACACACACACACACACACACTGCACAATATTGCTTTCAGAATAAACAGAACCAAAGATCACACTCACTGTTGGCAGAATGGTTAGTTTGAGGATTTCATTATGTTAATTAAAATGTATTAATCAGTGTGGATTAATCACCAGCGTAATGAGGATTGAACAGTAGATTATGTCTTTTTACCTAATCCATATAATTGTATTTGTAGAGGCGTGGCATTAATATGCTCGCATCCAATTAATGATGAAATGATTGGTAGAGATAAAAAAAAAAAAAAAAAACGCGTTTCGCTTCAGAACTCGTTCACACTGTGGGATTTAAAGAGCTTCCCTCACTGTAGGTGTGTCTGGATGCCACGGAGGGTTTTCAGTTTCGCTTCTTGTTTTTTTTTTTTCCTTTTATTGATGGAGTTGAAGGTCTGTTCTCAGCGCAGTGCTCTCTGTCCCTGTTCTCCCCCAAAACACTTCCTGTAGAAGACTCAATAGCAGGCAGGCGATCGGGAGCCACAATGCACACCACAAGAGAGGCGGTCACATCCTCGGCACACGTGCGGCACGTGCACTATAGGTCGTAAATGAAGCCACAAACTTGCACGCGATGTAAACATGTACACGCATGCACGACGAGGCACCTGCAAGTCTATTGATCCAGGTGCATCCACCTTCCCTTTCGTTTCTTTTGTTTTGTTTCTTTCATATTATTGATTTGTTCATTGGCTTGTTTGGAAAGCTGCATCATATGTGCAAGAATAGCGTCCAGCTTTTGTGTCCTATTTCATGCATGCAGCACTTAGACCCAGCCTTTAATAGTATTGCCATGAAACAGTGTTGCCTTTAACACGGTTTATTTGGGGAAAAGAACGGGAGGCACTTCATATAAATGTGGGGCTATATCATAAAAAAGGGGATACAGGAGCAAACGCGGGAGATTTTTATATTTCACTATACGCTCTAGTTCACTGGAGCTCTGCAGTGGGAACCTCCAGTATTTAAACTGGTCCCCAGTGTTTGAACTCTGCTTGGAAAGCAGAACATATAAAGCAGAGAGATGAGAGGACAGATACAGAGGAGAGCGGAGATGAAAGGCTGCGGTGTGCCCTCCAAAGGGAATGCGGGAGTCTGGGAGAACACTTACTCACACTGTTAGTGGTGAGATTGTTCCTTTGTCTCTTTTTGTTGCAGCAGGAGCCACCTTTGAAAAAGTGAACGCAGGAAATGTGACAAGAGAAAGGACCACAGGTCTCAGGCTTCAAAATCCCCTCTGCTTGTCAAACTGCGGAATTACTTTCTTGAACTTTGTGTCGTTGAACTTTGAAAGATTGCACCGCAAAGGGGGTCAAAAATCGTACAGATGGGTTTTTTGCCCAACTAACACCCACTGCCTTGTGGTGCTTCAGATAACAATCTTGTAGAGGATGAGAGGAGCAGGTGCAGCGGCAGCATCGTGCGTCCACCTTTGCAGCCTCTGTCTGTTCCATGTAAGCAGGTGTGATGTCTGTTCATTAATTTCATCTGGGGTTCTGACCTATCTTACAGTGCAGTGGTGCTTTTTTTGTTTTTCTTATCCGTCACCATTTCTTTAGAGATGAAACGGAGCATGACAGAAAAAGATTAGCTCTTCATGTGGCGACCTTATCTATACCTATTTATTTAAATTGTCGCTCCCTCCTCATTAACGTCATTAAGAGTTCTCTCAAAATCCCGTTTTGTCTTTCGTCTGCTTCGATCACTGCAGCGTCACAACAGTGTGACTTTATTTCCTACGTAATCTCTGCTCGCTGGTATGTGGCTTCTGTGGATTCAACCCTCGGCTCACTGCTTTGCATACATTTCCCTGCACCACAAATGGATTTGCGTGCATCCTTTAAAATGAAAAAGTACCTCAAGTGCCAGAGCACAAAGGTCAAAGGAAAAAAAAAAACAACAACGTGTGCACGGAGAGGACGAACTCGCCACTGTCTGTCTTGCCTCTGGTAACGCCACCAACCTGCCAATACATTGATTACGCACATTTACAGTTGTTTGGTGTAATTTATGGAAAGGCCAAATGCTCCAGGTGTTCTTCTCATTTCTACATTTCTAGTCATTCATTTAATTCTGTTTAATAACAAAGATGAAGCATAGTTGCAGAGTGTAATCATATTCATCGAAGACTTTTAAGGGAAAAAAGAGGCTTTTTTCCACCTTTCTTCCTCACCCTTCCCCCCCCCCCCCCTTCAGTGTGTGCTCTCTCCTCCAGATATGAGGTGATATTGGTGTGATGAGAGAGCATGTAGAGGCAAACAAAGCACGCCCACACCTCAGCTTTTTATAGGCTAATAAGATGACCACTGGCTGGCCATATACTGCGGGGTCAGCTCCTGTGTTGCCGCGCCCCTGTCTGCAGAAATCCAACCTATTATTAACAACTTAATTGTCCCTCGTGTCGTACACCTAATAATAGTGTTAATTCAGCTTAATTCAACACGGGGAATGGGGACAAATTGTCACTTGGTTATGACTTTATCATGGCTTTGTGCTTGGAAGAGATAAATGACTGTATTAAATTATTCGGACTGGCTGATGTCACACCATGTATGCCCCTGTGTTGTGTCCAGGCTCGTCTCACGTGAGAATCAAACTCAATAAGTCGTTCGTACCTCGTTCCGTCTCGTTTTGTTTTGAGCAGCAGTCACGGATGCAGAGCATGTCTGGAGGAAACCTAGGTATTTAAATGATACGGTAGAAACAAGTGACGGACAGGTACTTCACTTCCTATTACAGTAATCGTGTCAGAATAGCTTACCAACGACATAAACGAGTGTGCGAGATGAAGTAACACAGTAACAAACAAATCCAGAACATGTCGCAGTTTAAAACACTCTCCCAGCACCGCCGCGAAACATAACACGCCACAGCAGGCCAGATTAAAAATTCATCAAACACTGGCTTACCTGCGAAATCCTGTGGGCTTTCAACTGAAAAGGTCAATTATATCTTTGTGATCCAAAAATATTGATATTTTGGATTATATTGAACTTGTTCCAAAATTGAGCATTTCATACGTAGTATGCTGCTAAAAAAACCAAAAAAAAAACCCACATCGTTCCAAAGCATGTTTTGCTTCAGTCCCTCCACCCTTTCACTGTGGCAGGCGGTCGTGCAGTGGCGGCAGCAGCCCTGGAGTCTTGTTTCCATCCACAGCTGTCAGTGTTTCCCACCAGATCAAGGCTGTGATTAATAAAAATGGGCCTCCTGGTTCCCTGCAGCCTTTTCCCACCTTCTCCCTTTTACACTTCCTCCGCAGCACATGCTCGTCTCCTATAGCATCCTCACCTCTGTGATTTCCTCTATTCTTATTCTCTCTTTTGCTCTTTTTGCTCTCTCTCTGTACCTCTCTCTTTCCGCTGCCTCTCTGGAACATCTGGTAATTGATGCATGGCAAACTCGCGGCCGCTGAGCAATCATTAGTGAGGTGGCGCAGGTGAGCGGCAGCGATGGATGATGAAGGGATGGAGGGAGGAACGGAGGACGGCAAAAGCCATGTTTTTACCCCCAAGGCTTCTCCCTCACAAAACTGGAAAGTGTTTGTGTTCGACGCTCATTGGTGGCATTTCGTGTGTCAGTGGCCATTAATCTAGACATGTAAACACACACCTACTCACTTCTACACACGCACACAGGTACATACAGAAATGAGGCTATAATGTTGGTCTGGACTCGACGAGCGCAGTTGAATGTGCTGAGCCGCTGATATTTTGAAGTGGACATAATGTTTCCCCCTTGAAATATCATCACTCAGCAACGCTCGTCATCAAAAAAACAAAATTTAGGTTTATAGTCAGGAATAATAAACTGGCCCACAGTGGGCAGGAAACTCCCACATGTGAAGCTTACTGGAGGCAAGACTTTTCCTCCTCGGATCGATCAAGCAAACGTTATTTATTTGATATTATTTATTTATTTGACTGAATGAAGTCAATTCTGGCTTCTAATAGCTGATGATCTGATCAGCTCCAAAGCTGCCAGTGTCTCTACCTCCAACAGATGTTATGTTTAATTATTGTTTACACCCCCTCCTCTCAGTCTCACCACCTCATAACACTTTGCGTTTACACACACACCGTTCCCTCTGTCTGAGTCAGCCCATTCTGTACAAACACTTTTGTGATTTCAAACACTTCCCTCACCTTTTGTGTGTCAAAGAAGACTAAGGTGTGAACAGGGAATCATTTATTAGCTGGGTTTTCAGGTTGATCCGTGCTCCAAAACACACATCGCTCGCTGTCGGCTGGAGGACCCCTAATGTGTAATAACCAAAATGAAGATAATGTGAAAGTGACGTGGTCGGGGACTGGTCTTTGTGTTGCTTTGTGTTGCTCTTTTGTCTGTTGTTTATGAATATTACGTTACCGTGCTGAGACTGGAGCGTAATCTGATTATGGTCAGTAAAGAATATGATGAGCAATAAGCATCACGCCTTTCCTGAATACCAACAAATACAATTTGAACACGAAGGTAAAGCGCAGCCGTGCAATCACAGCCGGAGTACAATGTTTGTGGCTAATGAATTGTCTGCAGAGAATTATGACTTCATGAGGTGAAGTGAGGCCTACATTTAGAAGACCTGGTCAATTTAAAAGTTCTTAATAGACCATTTTGATTTGTTTGTTTGGTGCTGTTCATTGTGGCTTTACTAGATTTGTCAAATCAAAGTTTATTTTGATGGGACCTAATCACATTATACACATTACACATTATTTCATGGCACTTTATCCTTCCAATATTACAGAGAGATGAGAATCCAAACAGTTTGTACAATGAGCAAGCGCTTGGTATCAGTGGAGAGAGTAGAAAAAAAAAACACATGGTATTAACAGAGGAGATAATCTTATTCATAAACCAAAAGATAAAATATCCATATCCTTTTTAAGCTGCTTTTTTTCTGTTTTAATATATACAGAATGTGCAGTATAGAGTGCTTTATATCCTCTTTTTCAACACAACCTGTAGGAAACCTGATGAAAAAGAATTGTTTTCATTTTCACCAACAATATAAACACACCTGAGCTCAGAAATTTTAAAATTGAAATTGAATTTGTGAAATTTCAAAAATGCGCCACAGTTCAAAGTTCACTTGGCTCGCTTTTATGAACAAAAATAAAATAATAACGGAGACTTTCACAGAATTATCGCTAAGCCCTTTAAAAAATAAAAATAAAAATATGCATCTTCAAATGATTCATAACTTAACTTAACTTAACAACACATAAGAAGACGAGAACATGCATTTTGTAAAGCCTGAAGATGGAACCTATAAGCACACACTCCCAGGACGTCCATATAAGGAGTTGTGTATTATTCCCGCAGTAATTTACCAAGGGCATACTCAAAAATGTGCAGCCATATGCCTGGGCCGGTTGTGGTGAAAGGGGAAAATTGGGGAGCGAGGAGAGGTGGGGGAGGAAATGAACGTCGTACGACTAATGAGAGCGAGCAGGAGCAGATTTAAAGTGCAGTCATTGCAGGTGTTGTGAAGACTTTTTATAGCATAACAGTGTTATGAATGCTAACAGCCGCGGCATATGTTGTGATGAAAATGAAGGCGGTAACAGTATGAATCACACTACAGCGATAACGATTACGATAGTGAAAATAACAGACGTCACATTCTGATGCTTTCCACATTTTTTCCTGTCACCTTTAATTATGTTAACTTTTTCACCCCCCGGAGCGCGAGCTGAGCGCGGTTTCTAGGACAACAATCAGTGTAATTGTCCTAAGTCTGACACATGCAATTTACTAAAAGCCCCTAAAGCCCACAGGCCCAGGTGTATACAGGGATTACAGTGGTGGAGGACAGGTGAAGTCAATGGACAGTGACAGAGACACACACAGTCTGGTTTCTGTGACTTTAGAGGACGTTACATTGACTTGCATTCATTTCCTGGAGACTTACTCTAACCGTAACCATAACTGTAATCATTTATGATACGGGGACTTGCCTTTTTGTCCCCACAAGGAAGAAACAGATTTAGGTCCTTTCCACATGAGTAATACCTGAAACACACACACAACCATTATCATCCACAGCTTATTGTTTTTACTTGAAGATATAATATGTAACATTTCTGCGTTAAAATATCGAAAAACAACAACATTTCTAAAACTCTAAATCCATATAAATCCATATTTATATTCAAGGTAAGGGACTGTTTCGTTTTTTAGCTTTACTCGTCTCTTCTGGGTCAGAACTCACTATGAAACAGAGTAAGAAAAGGAAATATTCAATACTACTAGTTAGCCAGTGTTTATTTTTATTTTTATTTTATTGTGTGTATGGATCACAGCTACACACTGTTTTTTGATGCACATTCTGCAGTCGCTCTCCCTCTACAGTGTGAGAGCTTCAGTGGCAAAACCATTAAACCCATGTTTCTACAAACTAGGGTGTTTTGTTATTGTTTTGAGCCCTAATGGCAGAAGTACACAAGTGTATATTGTGCATTTAAGTGTTTTCAAGGTGAAAAAAACTCAAGACAACACCTTTGAAGGATCAAGGCTCTCCAAAAAGACTTAATGAATGACTTAAATTTAAATAAAGAGAAGATTCCACATCGAATCCCTCCAATTGCAGTCAAGCGTCAACAACACTAGATGTAAATACAGTAAGCAAATGTCTTTACCGAGCAGGAAGCTGGTTGATTTGAATCCTGGGGTGTGAAGTTTGCATGTCCTCCCAGGAGGTGAGTGGGGTTTTTGTGAGCATGAAAACTTGGTTGTCTCTGTGTTGTGTTGTGTTACCCTCCGAAAGACAAGAAGTGTAGACAGTAGATGGATTCTCATTATGTGTGTCGTACAATTCAACAATTCTAATGATTTAACATGTGAGGTGCATTTTGAATAGAGGATATTAAGATGTAAAGTTACAACAATTGTGCCAAAAACAAATAAATGACTCTACTGAAAATGTACATAATATAGAAATGTACGACCTTGGTCCCTGTTTTCTTTTCAGAATGCAATATCCATGACTCATTGCATTCTGAAAAGAGGAAATTTAAACCACCACTCTTCAAGTACTGCGATATACGCCTATGACTGGTATTGTCTATTTTTTTTACCACGGGTGGTGTTCTCTTGGTCAGCAGAATGCTGGATTGGCTGCTTTATTTTTTGCTTTATTCAGTGCGACCAAAATCCATTAAACAAGTTCTCCACTGGCCTGCGAGAAATAATTAGTCTACTGGATAGGTCAACTTAATCATTCCTGAAAATAATATTCAATTATCTCCACAGCAACTTCTAGAGCACGTCTCCTATTTTTAGCCCCCCCTCTGTTTTACAAAGATAGGCAGCGCGATCTTTTTATGTCAGGACTGCAACACAAAGCAACAGAGACTCTGCAGAGCTAAACAGTCTTCGCCGGGTAACCTATTATGCCTTAATAATAGCCCAAGCCTTCTCATTGTCTCTATCGCTGTAAGCTGCATCACATATGAATACCATTCCGCTTGATCATGACTCTCCTCACACTCTTGCCTCCTTTAAGTTTTCTGTTGCTTGCCCTTGACTCATATCTTCAATTAGTCTTAGTCAAAGGCTGGACACAATAATGACTTATGGCAAGTTCAACCTTGTCATTATCTCGGTAATAATTGCGAATATGTACAGAACAGAAGGGAGAGGGGGCAAATTGTCTAATCAGAGCTTGCAAAGTGTTAACACCCTGTATGACCTCATCAAGGTAGACGTGTCGTGTAACCCTAGAATGCTCCAAATATGTGTGGCAAGAAAAGTGTCAAGATTTGAAGGTGACTTGGGGGGGATGGTGCAATATTTATACAGAGTTATAATGAGGAGCAGTAGGCTATTATATGAAAGAAGAGACTGGTAAAAAAAAAATAAAAAAACGGCTCAGACACACAATCAGAAAGTACGACGTGCACAGACATGTAAACACAAAATGCATTTGCAGCTTCAGGAGGCAAATCTGTCTCAAACACAACCTGCGAACTTCATTTCACGCATAACCTCTCTCGCGCTCACCGTCTCCCGTCAGTGTCTCTCTCCTCTCTGTCACTCTCCTCCCTCCTCCTCCTCCTCTCGCTAGTCACAATAAAGACTCGGAGAATAAATAAATAAAGCCGAATGTATTCTGAGCTCCAGGACACAGTGTGATTGTTGTTGGAGGAAGGAGGGAGGCACTGGGAGTCGTCACTTGTCCAGATGGATTATGACCTTTGAAGTTGGATTTGAGCAAAGTATAGTAATGCCGCTCGGTTGCCAGATACTGTCACGTCTTAGAAGAGGGCCTCGCTTTAGGCTCAGCACATACATACCAGCATTCTGTGTGCCTCAGCATATGCATTTAAGGCCTTAATGTCGGCCTAATCTCAAGGAGCAAGGCTCAACATTCCCCTCAGAGATCATCGCTGCCTGAGACTGAGCAACAGAAGGGAAATGTTAGATGAGACGACGGGAGTGGGAAGTGATCATGTGTGACATTTTTAAAGGTATAAAATATAAATATTGATGTGATGTCATATACAGGTTACTGTGCATTAAAGGTGCAGTTATGATGCAGGATGATCACTGGAGATGGAAATGGATTGATTCTTGAGTTTCATCCACCGGTTATTAAAACACTCGTGTTTTGGGATCACTGCTCTCTGTCCTCTTTTCATCTGCATGAAAAGACACACACACACACACACGATGTGAGTCAGTCTCTCCGTCTCTGAAACTCTCTGCCAATATTGAAATGTATTCTTTTGAATTCCTTCTCCCAACACTCTACAGTTTTTTTAGGTTTCTGTGCAGCATAGCAGGTTTTCATTTCATTCTCTCAGATCACTTCATTCACATTACACTGAAATATTTTTGGAATTATTGATGAATAACGCCATAACAATCCTGTCTACTGTGCCTTTAAGTTTTCTACAAAGCTTCAACACACACACACACACACACACACACACACGCCGACTCTCAAGGGGAGTTTTTGGAGATGGAGGGATGAAGGATGAGGGATGATGGGCAAAGGTTATTCCCTCATGTGGTGTTAGCGTGATTATATTGACATGAACTGTTGTTCAACTATGATTGTGAATTCTGATTTGCACTCTAGTCTTCAGCAAACCTTGTAATGAGCCCTTATGTGCCATATGGAGGCATCTGCTCTTGTATTGATTCTCCACCCATGTATTTTTTCTGTCATTTGTCACCCGTCTGCACATCATATGCTCGTTCAGTTAGAGAATTTACATAGATTTGCTGCTCTATAATCAAGTGTTGTGTAGGCGTCTCGCAGGAAAACCATAGGTGCTCAGAAAGTGCGTTCACAGCTTACGGAACAGTGTTTTTTTTTTAATGAACTATGGAAGAAATTAGCCGTTAGCAGGAGAGATGGTTTTCTCCAGGAGTGAACAGAGGGGAGTCTAACCTGAGGAGTGTTCAGCAACATCGGATTCATGATAATAACGTGAGATATTTCCAAGTTTAAATAAAACAGAATGCCTGCTTACCAATATCACACTGATGGGAGACCAACATCTTTAGTTCACTGCTTTGAAAGGATTAAAAAATTAAATTAAAAAAAAATCATCACCACAAGTTCCAAAGCAATGATCACCTCTTCATCATGGCCCCCTTTGGTGTTCAGGCACCATCAGCACCATCCAGTCATTCAGGAAAAACGAGTTTCATAATCAAGATTGCTGTGGAGGATTCAGTCAGTCCTGGTCCCCACTGGATACGCACTCATTTATGAAAGGCTGCTCTCTTGTGGCCACCTGCAGTAAAATATGATCCAGGAGTGCGTTAAGGATGGATTGACAGGAAGAAGAAAAAAATAAGATCTCATAAAAGAAAAGACTGGTGCTGCTGGACTATTTTATAGAGTCAATATGGGTGGATGGATGGATGGATGGATAGATAGATAGATAGATAGATAGATAGATAGATAGATAGATAGATAGATAGATAGATAGATAGATAGATAGATAGATAGATAGATAGATAGATAGATAGATAGATAGATAGATAGATAGATAGATAGATGGACGTATGGTTTGCTCTTGCTGAATCCTGCTGTGCACTCGTGCGTCCGGGTTTTCTGTCTCTCCCCCTCCAATGTATTTCCTCCTCGCTTGCTACTAGTTTACCTTCACTTGTTCTGCCTTCACTCGGAGGAGGAGGAGGAGGATGGTGTATGATTGGCCAGGCGGGGACTGAGAGTCCGGAGGCTGGCGCTGCGCTCCGCGTTTATTCTTGTTTACACCTTGCGGACGGAGACGGAGACTGGCCAGGCCAGGGACACAGAGCAGGCTCGGGAGTCCAGTCTGCTGCGGCAGCGGTGATCACCTCGTGGTTTTCTACTCGTTGTGGTCGCAGAAGAAGTTTGAATGTGATGGGAAACGGACTCTCTCTCTCTTTCTCTCTCTCTCTCTCTGCTCTACTTTGCCTCTTTTCGCAGCAGCGACGCGTCAAACTTTTTGGGTGACTTTTGTGGCACCTTTGCGCTCATGGCTGCCTGTCAAACCGGCTGCAGATATATACGTGGACATGTCATCTACTGTGAATAGACCCGATAACGAGTGTGACACGGACCTCCTGAAACTTTGATTGCGGGCGGAGATTACACAGTTTCGATTTTGCTCATCCACTG
This sequence comes from Solea solea, assembly GCF_958295425.1. Taxonomy (NCBI): domain Eukaryota; kingdom Metazoa; phylum Chordata; class Actinopteri; order Pleuronectiformes; family Soleidae; genus Solea; species Solea solea. The sequence goes on from NC_081148.1 coordinate 15,669,217, forward strand.
ACAAGTTGCTCGGGGATGGATGCGCTTTGAATGAACTATTTACGCAGAAACGCATCATCCATCAACAATTACGGGACTCCTGGGAAAATCATCCAGGGTTAAAGACATTGTCGGACAGACGCCACTTGGTGTGTGTCTGTGTTTAAAGCACCGCAGGTTACCCCGCGTGAACAACGGCGTAGCCGGAAAAGATGCACTCTGTTCGGATGCAGCGCGACCAAGGTCTCGGCCCTCTTGTTCTTCTCCTCCTGTTCGGTGGATATGTCGTGTCTGGCACCGGTAAGTTTTGAAATGAAACGTCAGTGTGGACTGTTTTATTATTGTTATGATATGATGTGCATAATATTTACACACACACTCACTTTACGCACCCGTGCGCACGGCTGCTCTCTCTTTATTCCTTTAGATCAAGTCAAATAACGAAAAATATTCAGACTTTTTACAATTTTTCTGAAAATATCCAGCACTACCGTTACCCGCAGACCCTACCGTTAGGTCCATAGAATGAAAAGGGTCCTGGATTATGCCATACCCGTAACAGTGCAGAGGTCGTGGCAATGTGCTGATCAGCACTTTTTAACCCTCTGCAGAAAAGTCTCCAGACTTTGAGCAGATCTGAGCTCAGAACACTCTTCCCTTATTGAAGCAGAAAAATCAAAGTCCCCTGGTGTGCAGGGAGTAATTAAGGTTTTGCTCCATGCCTTTTTGCTTCTCCAAAACAGAAAGTGCAAAACCCTGTGAAGAGAAACACAGATCACTCAAAGTGCTCCAGGGGAAGAGATTCTTCTCATTTTCTCCCCTCGGTTTGAAGATACAGCAACGCTCCTTTGTGTACAAGTTGTTTTTGAATTGCTCGGTTGTTGGTAAAGAATTTTATTTTGTTTATTTTGTTGCACATGGTATTTTGGTGAGAGCAGCCTAGGCTTTGATCTAGGAAGAGTAGACTTTTATCAGTGTAGTGCTCTGTGTTAATGCCATCAAAGACTGCAGCTCTCAAAGAGATGAAACCACTTGGCACACATGCAGGGCATAGGATGGGACTGGGACCGGGGGAATCAAGGTAACACTGACCAGTGTTAGAATAATGATTTGCCTCAGTTGGTAGGCAAGCCAGGACAACACCCCCCCCCCCCCCCCCCCCTTGCCAAATTAGAATAAAATACGATGCAGGAATCTGAGGGTTTAGTGGATTGTGGCTTAAGCTTGGTTTACTGTAGGAAAAGAGAACAATGTGGTCAACAAAAAGTGAAACAAAACCTCAGCTCAACGAAAACAAAAAAAAGAGAATCTGACTGTCTATTAAATCTGTATGTGGGACACACTGCCCGTCTGTCCAGGTCTCTGGCCATATTTTGGAAATGCCAATAAGAGCCCGCGCCGTACCTCGCAAGGTCCTTGTGTTTGTGTTATTCCCCGAACAGTCAGAGCAGAAAAGCAGCTTACGTTTATTAAAATGATGGTGTTCTGAAATCCTTGCATAAGAAGTGAGAAATATTGATATAAACAGGGGAGGAGGGGGACACCAGGGGACAATAGCTCAGTGCGGCCCAGTGAAGTTCCTGTTGGGTAGAGAGGGCGAAGGCAGAGGTATATTTCGGTGACATACGATTGCATTTGTCTTCTTTCCCATTGTGTGTGAACTGCCCCACCACAACCCCTCCCTGCCATCCTGGCCTGGTCTCTGCCTATATCGTGGTTTTTTCTGAGCTCACGTTTCTAATACATGGATCCTCTTTCTGTGTTGACATACACATTAATTACAAGACTTGTCTGGGGTAACTACCCTGCTGTCCACTGTCTGTCTCAGCATGTGTCTTTATTAATGACTTCATCACAATGAGAAAAAAAAAACAACATACGGAAAGTGTGTTTACACACTGTTTGTGACACATCGGGATTAAGTGTGTGTGTGTGTGTGTGTGTGTGTGTGTGTGTACATGGGCTAGATTGTCATTTAAATCTAGACCAGGAGGTCAAGACAGGACCAGAGTGAGAGAGAGGTGAGGGTAGCGAAGGGGCAGTCGAGTGTTCAGAGTTAGGGAGCGTAGCATGTCAGACACTCCCAGAGAGGACTGGATGAATAGTGACACTCTTCTAGACTGTGTTCTCTCATTTGCGTTAATCCTCCTGCTCCTGAATAACAATGCCGTGGCTATGAGTGGGCTCACAATCTTTATTATTATTATATATGTGTGTTTAAGGCTACTCATACACACAAAGGCAGGTCTGCAGTTTCCTGACATTCACTGTGAATTTTAGATGCATGGAAAATAACAGGAGATGTGACAACAAAGCCAATCTCCAATAAACATCAGAGCAGATTTGGCTTGAAAGAGCCTCAACAGATTGAGATGTCAGATTAGATTAAAGTGGCTCAGAAACATGTAGTCATAACAGAAGTGCTGCCAGGCTGTTGCATCTGCAACGATGTGGACAGGTGGTCGGGCACCATGATACAGGCGCAGCTCTCTTTGGGCCACAGCGCAGGTCAGACAGGTTCCTCAGGCAAGTCCTGCCGTCAGACCCGAGCTGGAGAAGTGCATTAGTTTTATGACCGTCAGGCGGCAGGGGATGGGATCGCTGGCTAGGCACTGCCCTCTCTGCTGTATTATTCATACGTGCAAAGTGGACTTTGTTAATATTTAAAATGTGCTTATGATGCTCAAATCCTTGACATCAGAGACAGCTCAGGAGAACGAGGTGGGAGGGGAACAGCTGCTCGGCTCTCCTTGGTGTAACTGACCCGCGTGGCTATTGAGGTTAGTGAAGGGTTTTAGGGCACCAATAGGCATTTATAGGCTACATAGAAGAGTGGCAGTTCACGCAAGTGTGCCAACTGCAGCCATGGGTCGTCGCAGTGGATGTGTGCGCACCAAACACGGAGAGGGGTTACGCAGGGTGCTGCTGTTCATGTGGAAGTGAGCGGAAAAATATCAAAGAGAAGATGGGAAAATAAATGAGTCCATGGGTAGACACTTTGAGATAGATTGATCTCAGGGCATGGCTTTTAAATATTTTTCTACGAAAGAGCGGAGAAGAAAACTCCATAGCAGTGGCATTCATGCGTCATTAAACCTCTGGCACAGGCCAGAGAATGAGGCAGTGAAGGGGTGGAGAAATAGGTGGAAAAGCATGCGAGGAAGGCAGGCGGCGTGCAGCAGGAACCCGCTTTAAGTTTGCAAAGCAGCAGAAGAAACGGTGGTGAGGGAGGCTTATTGTCGGGGAGGGAGGCACAGGGTGGAAAGTGAAAAAGAGACACAAATCCACTAGGGAGATGGTTTTATCAAGGCTCTTATCGATGGAGAGAGCTCACAGTATTAAGAGTAGACACGTTTAATGCTTTGCCAATATTGTACATGTTAGATTGGACCATAAATCTGCACCAAACAGCGAGGGCTCTGTAAGAGGGTAAAAACAGAGAGAGGTAAATGGAGGAGGGCGCTGACTATAAAGAATGAAAAGCAGAATTAGTAGCAGAAGAAGGTTCCATGCAGAGATTAGCAGACCTGTGACGAATGGGATTTTAAGCACAGGTCAGTATTTCCTGCTGCAAGGAAAACAAGTTCCCATGGTATTTAGAATGCGCACGGTAATGATTCAATCGATACTGTATAGTGCAAAGCAACTAATCCAGTTAGTATGTTATTTAGAAAATACAAGAATACCTGCTCAGGATCAACAGTAATGACTTACTGGTTTTTTGGTGAAACATGTTTAGTTTAACTCCCACCACGTGGCCTGCATGCTGAGAAAGCAGTGATAGAATACTTCGGTTTAATCCAGACGTGTAAATGTAACAAACTCTTTTTGATCAAGCAAAACTGATATTTTTTTAATGTTATATACATAATACACGTGTGACCTATAAATGCAATGCTTCCAAACACAACACACAAGGGTAAGTGGAGTAAATAAAAACTGAGGTTGAAGTGATGGGGGGGTGGGGGGGAGTTTCGGTGGCAGATGGGAGCTGAAGTTGCTGCTGGGCCGGCAGGACAGGGTTCCCCCCCCTGTCCCTCCATCTCGCCCTGTGGGGGGAGATGGGTGGGGCAGACAGGGAAACAGGAAGAAAACCTCTGTGGGGTTCCATTGTGCTTTAGATGAATAGTAGAAGAATTTAGAGAGATTTTTCTGCCCCTTTTGTGTGGGGTAAAGGGGGCAGCAAGAGAACACACACACACACACACACACTCATGATCACCATCAACAGGATCTAAGTGTGTGTGTGTGTGTGTGTGTGTGTTACTATTGCATGATAACATGTACCGGACCAACACTGCTTGTTTTAACATAATAAATCACAGATATTTCACTACGATATTCTCGCTGACATCTCGTATCAAAAGCCCACACATGCAAAAAGACACACTCACTGATGAAGAGGTAGCATTTATGTGTATAATGGTGGAAGACCTGCTGGGTCACTCGGGGGGAGTGAGTGAGTGAGTGAAGGAATTTTCTTTCAAGGTCTCAGCAGCACTCGGAGCATCGTGACCAATAGGATCAGAATACACCGTGGGGGGGCCACGCCACATCCTAAACAAACCCCCCATACCCAAAGATAGACGCATGCACACACACATTTTTGGTGAAAGTGGCTGCGCCGAGGTTCACAGATCAGAAGTGGTGCCAGCACTTGATTGGCTGTGCCGTGGTCCAGCGCTCTGCGTGTGTCCTCTTCTGAAAAGGGGAAGTTTTTCAGGCCACGTAAATTCCCCCTCATTTTCTCAGCACAGGCTTTTTTGTCTTCAAAGAGCAGTCGAGCCAAGTCCACTCCAGAGCTTAGAGCGCAGCCAATCTGCTACAGCTTGTGTTTGTTTGTCTGTTTGCGTGTGTTTGTATCTGTGTGTGTCATGTGGGCTTGCTTTAAGTGTGTCTATAATACACCGGGAGAGAAAATGCTGCATTAGGGAAGGCAGCAAGCATTATTCTGACTTATATTTTTTTTTTTGTATGAATTTGGCATACAGAACTACATTCCCTCACATCCAGATTAAAAATTGTCTTCACTTTCTCACCGTTTCCCCTTCCTCTTCCTCTCTTGATAGTCTCATCAGGCATATTTATAGCTTTATAGTTTCACATATACCAACCTCCGTCATCCATATCTCACTCACTCCATCATTTCTTTTTTTTCCAGCCAGCTCTCTGGTGGAGTTTGGGAATTGCTCTTTAGAAGGCACTGTGAAGAATCCCATTTCTCTGAGTGTAACGCTTATTAAGGTCCCATCTGTCCTCGGGGTACTTATGAATGTGGGGGGGGGGGGGGGTGTTTGGGTTGTCGAGGGTAGGTAAAGGAGGGGAGTGAGGGAAGCTTTGTCATGCCTGTGTGTAAGTGGATGTGGGTGCCACCGGGGGCTTGTGTGAGGTGGGAAGGGACTCTTAACACTGCGGAGCACACACTGAGCAGCTGGTGTGTCTAAAGTAGGGGAATGACACACAGACCTCCCTGGAGATTGGGGCATATTGAGCATACATGCACATATCTCTATCGACGAGCGGCAACGGAAATGGCCGCGCTCCCTTCTGTTTGCATGGCAGGCAGCTATAGGCAACAGCAGGACTTTCGAAAAGCATAGTTTTCATTTTCCTCCCCTGTGTTTTAAATCAAGGGGACTAGTGTTTAACGAGTGCATTAGTGAGTGTGTCTTGATTAGCGGTGGCTTTGAAGGCTTTGTGTGATTGGGTGTTTGTCAGCAGGGTGCTACTGTGTTATTTAATGTAGTGACTGACTGATTTTTCCCTGTTCATACTAGAGAGGGATTGGCCACTTAATCATAGGTCAAAAGGGGTCACATCCAGATCTCTCCTGTCCTTCCTCTCTGTCTCTAGTCTTTCCACTCCATTCACTGCCTCGTTTCTCTGTCTGTTTTTCGTTCCGTTTCCACCCTCTCTTCAGTTTGAGCATTAAGGAAATGTGCTTTTCGTCCTGAAATCTAGGGCTCTGCAATGAGTAGTTTTCAAACCAAAATTGCTAATTTGAAAAAGAAAAAAAGAAAAAAAAACACTGTTATTAATAAATCACAGTGAGTGCTGTTTAATTCTCCTGTTTTAGACTGTTCTAACCCCAAGGGTACGCAAAGTGATGTAGGGGGTACACGAACACACGAAGAAGAAAAAAAGATATGCAAACAGCCCGATTGCATTTTGAAACTGGCGTATAAATAGACATACAGTCAAATTCAGCCAAACGTTGCAGCAGATTTCTTAAAAAAGAGTGAACTGGTGTTACTCACTGAACATGCTGGTCATTTTTAAAATAGATCTATTTGGTGACTTTGAGAGATTTGATTTTTGTGTGTGTCTGAGTGTGTGCAGAAAGACACTTTGTCTTCAAGTGTGCAGGTGTAGGAGTGTCAAGTTCTAAGAAATAAAAAAAAATAAAAAATGAATGCATGTTGGAAGCAATTCATATCTTTAAATACCCAAAACGTGCAATAGAATACAGTTGTTTTGGTAATGCCCTATCGCAATTTAAATCTGGTACACAATAAATATTAAACCAATTCATCCAGCCCTAATAAAAAATATATGCCGACAGATACAAACTCGCACAGTTGGGGCTTTAATCCCCGTTTCTGCTCAAACCTTCTTGATCAGTAACACAAAGAGAAGAGTGAAAGAATGAGATCGGCCCTCATCCACCCTTTAATTCTCCACCTGTCTTCAGCTGTTTCTCCTCCAGGGGCTCCACAAACACACACACAGTAAAGATTAGGGGCGTCATCGATTTGGTGATATATCGCCGTCCTTTCTCTGGCAATACAGTAATCGATACGCCAGGGCAAATATTGATATTTTAATTAATAAATGAAGACGCTCTAAAGTAAACGGTCGCTACTTGCTGTCGCCTCGCGGTGGCGCTGCTCAAATGAATGCGGGAAACTTGGGCTGAAGTTACTTGGCTGAAGAAGAGGGAGTTGTGTTCTCGATGTTGTGAATGAGTAGAGAAATCCTGCACTTTTGACTTTTCCCGACAGACATCGTGATGTGTCGCTCTATGATTGTCTTGCAATATATTGCTTTTCAAAGAATCGTGGACCATGTGTTGCATGTCGTATTGTGAGGAAATCTGTGATTCCCACCCCTAGTAAAGATTCAGTCCTCGCCTTGGATGCCGGTCTTAATCAAAACCTGACAGGTCCCTCTTGGTTGTGTGGTTGGGCATGAGTGTGTGTACGTGTGATGAGTGCATGCCGATGGGAAGTCAGCCGTGTAGGTATTACTCCCTTTTCTGCATGGGTCACAGTGGGGTCACACTCGCTCGTCTCCATCAGCGCACCGCTCTCGTGTGCAGCCGTCTCTCTCGCTCTGGCAGCGTCTCTGATCGCACAAAAGGAAAGGCCCGTTTTGTCCTCCTGCTACATCCCCCACGCGGGCTGTACATGCTATAAAATGCCACCGCACTGTCGGTCGCCAAAGACTTTGGAATCGTCTTTTAAATGAGCGCCAGGTGTAAAGTAGCAGGAGCGAGGCCTGGTCAAATGTGGCAGATATATACCGGCATGTAATTAATGTTAGATTTAAGTGCATGAGCTCACACATGCATCAAACGTGTCAGCGGGTGTGTGTTCCAAGCCTCTTACCTGCTGCTGACCAGCTGGGCTCAATAGCCGACCTCGCGCTCACCTCTCCCCACCATTCCACTTAGATTAGCTGGTGCGCTGAGCTAAGGCGCACAGGTCTTATAATGGACACTTCACCTTACCCTCCTCCTCCTCCTCCTCCCCCAACAACACACTACCCTGCACACACACACACACACACACACAGAGAGACAGAGAGTGGTCATTCGTCATGCAGAACATTTGGGATGACGATGTGCTGTTCAGTGTGTGTGCGGGAGAGAAAGTGTGTGTGTTTAGCTGTTTGGGCAGAACCCGTGGCCTGCTGTTTATGGGGATTATGAAAGCAGATGGACAGCCATGCTGACTGGTGAGGGTTCATTAACTCCGGGTGTCTCTGCTCTGACTCTGTCGCTGCTGTAGCACTGCTTCACTTTGCCCCCAATCTGAAGACATATGATTTAGCCTGATGCAATATTTTCAGCAGAGGACCACTCGCATGGTGTTTCGCCGCTCTGCCAGAGGAGATGAATAGGTATAGTTATAGTGGGTCATTAAACACTGAGCTGTGTCTCTCTGTATAACTTCAACCTTCACGCTGCAGCCGGCTTCTGTCCCCCTTTTCAACAGCTTATTAAAAGAAACGTGGATCACGTGGGGACAGACAGACATACCTGTGGAGAGACAGACAGATAGACAGACAGAGGGACTGGCAGATTCCTGGGCAGATGGATTCTTTGTAGCCCTCGGTGGCTTTGGCATTATCAGACACCAGTCGCCCAGTGTCATGCAGGCTTATTTATTTACTTATTTATTTATTTATTATTTACTTATTTATTTATTTATTAGCAGTAGTTGTAGTATGATGATTGTGATATTGGCACAAGTGCACAAGGTGTGGAAGGACCCTATTGAAATTGAAGGAATTGTTATTCTGATTATTATTATTATTATAGCATTACTTCCGCCTGTAATCTATTAAATGTCAGAAGAAGATCAAGTAAAATAAGGTTATGCCTTTAAATTGTATCTTAGTATATTAGTTAAAACTAACTAAAAGGTATTTAACATACTGCATAACAAAAAACACAAGGGACATTTTGCCCCTTTGGTACTTAAGGAGAGGTAGATGAAACAACTCTGGCCCTGGAAGTGCATTTCACAAAATGTCATGCTCCTATAAAATGAATCAAATTATTGCTTAATTTTCTCTCGATCTGCTCATTGATCAACGACGTAATGTCCCTTAAAAGGCTGGTACGACTCAATATGTTGGTACATTTCGCTCCGTAATTGTGATTATATTGGTGTGACTGCAAGCTTGTGTCTTTTGTCGCACTTTGTTACCCAAAAATTACCAACTCGACAAAATCACAGAAGCAAATGGCACTTTTCTGGTGGCGCCTCTTTGCCCTTGACAGTAAATAATGGCTGTAATGGAAACATATGAGCGTTTTACAGGGAAACAGTGACAGATTATGACTTCTCTGCTCTTGTGCCCTTAGTGATGAGGTAAGGGAGGCTTTATTTCTTAGATTTAGGACCAGAGACGATGCACTGCAACAGGAAATAGAACTTTTATGTGCACATGTCAGCCTCCACCCACACCTCTGTCAGTATACCAGTGTGTGTGTGTGTGTGTGTGTGTGTGTGTGAGAGAGTTGCTGTCGCTCACGGCGTCCCTCTTCATGCTCCTGTAAGCGTGCATTTGTGAGTGACGGTTATACAGTGGTGTGGAGTGTGTAAATCTCCACTCCTCCTAAAGCTCTCAGCAGTGGACCTTCCATTAGCACAACAATTTACACATCGGTCCTGAGGCGAAGAACAGGCAACTCTGAGAATAATGAAAGCCTCAGTCAAAGTGTGTGTGTGTGTGTGTGTGTGTGTGTGAGAGAGAGAGAGATCAGGAGAGTTAGAAAAGACTCTGTAAACAAGAGACAGAGGAGGTTTATTAAAACCTCACCACCTCTCAACATCCTTTTGTCCTCCTATTCTCTGTGTCCCTCACCTCCTCTCCCCCTCTTTGAGCGATTACATGCCTCTGTCTCACTTGTCTTTCATCTCTATTCGTGAAGAGGAGTGGAATGACGGTGTTCTGTGGCGTGTAATTACACAGAGACATCCTGGATGAGGGTGTCTGTCTCCACAAACACACACAAAAAACAACCCCCCCTCTCTCGCCTAAATACCTCTTAATAGAGGGAGATCTGAAAAAAAATAGACATTTAACTGCCTCTGATCCACCACAGGGCCCTTGTCTTTACCTGCCACGTATGGAGGCCTAATAAGTACCATCACCAGTCTATTTATCTCATTAGAAGCACTGACACTAACATATGCGTGGCTCCGCTCCAACACCGTGGGAATGATCTACACAGCTCCTGCATTCATTTTAAGCACAGAGTCATAATTGTGACACATTTACAGGCCAGTGTTCCTATCTCACCCATGAGTCATATTGCTGAATAATTATGGAAGGGCGGCTTTTTATGGGCTTACATTGGTATTGGCTCAACCTTTAATTGGCCCAAAGCACATTTGCATTCTGGTAAGGTAATAATGGGGCTCTTTGGAGACACTTTAAACGAGAAAGTCATTGCACTCTGACTTAATTCTGCTCATAGAAGTGATGATGCCTCCAGATGGCTTTTTTTACTGAGTGTGATATGGCCATTTTGTGTGCATGATCATGCACTTACCCAGTACTTGGCAAATAGCTGAGTTGCTAGCAGTGCCACTTGTCTCTTAATATCCATTTTTGCTATATAGTGTTTTTATAACATCACTTATTTCATATTATTTCACACAGCGGCAGAGAGAGAGAAATGCAAATAAAGACACACCCCCCCCCCACATAAATGTTGATACTAATAGGTCCGGTTGCATGTTATGAATCTAGTTGACGAGATCTTGTCTTTCCCTGATACCTTTCTTTAAATTGTGTCTGCGTGTGTTTCAGTGTCACACTAGGATTGCAAACAGAGGTCATACAGTGTGTTTTAACACTCTGCAAACTGGTCACGGAGGTCAAGCAGCTCGCTGTTCGAGGGCTGAAGTTTCTCTGAATGTGTTTAACGTGTCTTTTTAACTTGTGTAAATCTGCCCCCATTCATGGGGACTTAACTGTTTCTCTGAACTCGCTGGGAGATGAAGTGAGCGTCCTAATGCAGCTCAAACAGACTTGAAATCAGACAATAGGTCAGAGTCCTCTATTGCACGTAGCTGAAGCTGCTGAATAGACTCTGAATAGACCCGTGGTGGTGCAGCCATGCAGCTGCCGGACAATAGCCTGCTCAGCAGAAAGGCAGCCGGTGACCTCAAGGTCTGCTCCGGCCCTGCACGCTCTGATCCCTGAACCCTCAGCACACACAGCACAGCGCATCAGCCACAATCACAATTTGGAGCCATGAACATGGTTTATAGCTTGTACGTGGCTTGTACCGCTCTCAAATCTGGACCAAACATATGCCGCCAACAGGTGGTTGGTAAAGCTTATCATACATCATACATACAGCAAGGGGAGGAAAAGTGATTTAAGTCATTTTTTTAATGTGGCATGGTTGCTGCTGGGCCGCTCGGAGCTTTCCAGGAACCGCTGATCTACACCCATCTCTAGGGTTTAGAGAGAGTGGTCAGAGAAAGAGAAAGTGAGAGTGAAAATGCCTTTTTGTTGCTAGAGGTCAGAGGAGAATGGCCAGAGTGGTTTGAAATGATAAAGAGGGAACGCTGACTTGCAACAGTAACTCAAATAACCATTTGTTATAAACAAGAAGAAGTCTAGAGCAGCAGGAGACCACACCGGGGGCCACCCCTTGCTTGTTGTTTAATTCATGCATACAAATGTAATAGTAAAAATATTTGTATTATATATGTATTTGTATTGCAGTGTTTTTACCCATTCCTTAAACTGTGAATGAAATGCAGGCACAATGAATCCTTTTTTTTGTCTTTCATATTTTATAATTCACACACTCTGAGACAGTGTTCAGGAATCACATCACGCTGGGAATTACCCCTTCTGTTTGAGCAGGGAATAATAAAAAAAACACTTTAATATGAACACCTCTGTGAGCCTCAGACATACTTTCATTTCCCAAAATAAACACCATCATCATCATCATCATCATCATCATCACCACCACCTCTCTTACACCCAAAACCAACAACTTTACACAAATTCCACTATCAGGAAAAACTGTCCGCGCACACACACACACACACACACACACACACACACACACACACACAAGCGATGCATCCCTCCGCATTTGATCACAAGCAGCCTCCCCCTCCTCCCCATGTTTATCCATGGGATTATTCAGACCTAATCTCTTTAGAGCATAATTCAGAGTAGATTTTGTGTTATTATTATTGCTGTGTCCATACCCTACTGCCCCGCTGGGATTTCCTGACTGCCGTAGTGCTCCTGTGTTTGTAAAATTGATTAAAAATGCTGACCATTGCCCTAGATAGCATAGGGTTGGGGGGGAGAAAAAAAAAATACTAGCAAACACAAATGATATACTGGTGCATCTTCTAAAAATATGTACTCTCTAATAGAACAGTGGGAGTACTTGCTCAGGCGCTGTCAGACCATGTAGAGATTCCACCGATGATTAAATGCTTATCAATACAATGAAACAACTTGTGCCGGGGAACAACTTCAAATAGCCAAATAGAACAAAAAACCCCGAATCCTCTGCTAATTACCTGGAGCAAAATTTGTATGCGTGCAGTTAGAGCGGAGGCTCCATCTGTGTTTGACAATTTGATATGTTAAGTCTGCATTTTCAGGATAGTTTAAAACACCATCTGCCTTTTACTTCTCTCTCTAAGTGGGGGAATTTGAATCTGATAAAATTGTAGCACTATACCCAGGAAAAAAAAAAAAAATAACAGTGAGTGTAGGAAATAAAAATGCAATATAAATGCATTCCCTGTACTTCCCTGTAGAAACAAACTATTGCCTTTAAAAATTTTAAAATTTAAATCGCTTCAATAATTGAGGCAAATAACTGTGATTTTAATATATACAATATATACAGTGATTGTATCTTTTGTGAATATTATTCCAAACTGGGAATGATAATGTTTTTGAAGTTGAAATTGTTGAACTATGGTCAGCATTTCTTATCAATTATCCATATACACACACACACACACACACACACACACCTGACTCTATTTCCATGTTATATTGAGCAAAGAAACCAGAAAATAATGACATTTTAGACCCACACACCTATTTCCATGATTTGCCACGTCTTTGTTTGCTAATGCATGAGAGGAAAATACCTTTTAAGTGACTCTTGGCCATAAGTGGATGACAGGTGAGCACATTCCTCAGAGTAAGCGCCCACATTAACCTCTCACGGACACAAAACATACAGGAGATCCCTGCGGCCTGCGGCCTGCAACCTGCATTTCACATCCTCCCAGTACTCCCCTTTGCTTACTTGCTTTTTCTCAATTAAGATGAATAATAGAATTGCGGAGGGGAGCAGGGACAAGGAGCGCATGCTGTGACGTTACCCTGAGGCACTCCGTCAGTGAGATGGAGGGAGAGGAAAGTGGTGCTGTGGATATTTTTGGTCCATGTGCCTCACGCCCCTCAGATTCCTCATGGATCACATGATATGAAACTTTCCAAGTGCATCTGCGGGCGGGAAGAGGAGCAGAAGCTGGGGTTTATTGCTCATATGTGTCGATGGCGCAGATGAAGGGAGGTGAAGGGCTGTGTTTGTATTTGCTATTGGGGGACTAGCAGAAAGCCCACATGGCGGCCGTGTACATTTTCATTACTCTGTGCTCCTCCAGAGGCCTAGCTGTGTGTCACTGCTTCTGTGGACACCAGAACACCCCATGACTACATGCACCGCACCGCTGTAAATTGACGTTATTGATCGCACATGCTATTGTTATATGGAACACCTCAGAACTCTGGATGAGACGAAGACAAGGAGGTATGATAACTCTCACTCTGTCAGAAAGAATTGCCTCTTCTGCTCAGCTAACTTTCTGTGTTGTTGTTTTTTTTTATCATCGCACTTATTAACTAGACAGGCTTCACTTCATATCGTCCACTTTGCTTCCCTGGGTCTTCCTATCCTTCTTAGCTTCCTTTTTATTTGCTTCACTGATTGCTTTCAGTGTCTCACCAGCCATTAAAATGATTGGAGACTGTGCAATGTATATTAATGTGCTTGTACTTAGAGTAGTTTCACTGTGCACGCTATAATATTTCACGGGGAAAAAAACTGTAGCAAGCCTCTGTATCAGGTAATTAAATTGAGATTGTGATCTGTTATTTTTCGACATATGTATGCTGAATATTCATGCTGTCACTAGCCCTTTTTACACTCTCTCTTTGAGACGGGAGTGTTGCACATTTATTCCTTCTTGCCATTCTGTACACAGTTAAATGTACAAACAGGCCGGCGGGCCACTTATTCACAGAGCCAGACTAATGTCTGTATTAAAGGGAAAGTCTGTGTAGATTAGGGCTGTCTCTTTTTGTTCGAAATTGTCATTAATATTAGATTAGTGGGATTAAAAGTTCACGTTCAAACTGTTATTATGTGTTTATGTGTGATGCAGGGCGCATGTGTGTTTCCCGCCATATGAAAAGTCAGTGTCAGCTGCAGCAGTGAGGACAACATGAAAGCCTACTGTACATGAGTGAGACTGGGGTCTCTCCTCTCTCTGCAGATGTGTAGTACCCACCGCTTCCAGTGGAGAGACGTGTAACTGCATCTCTGACACACACATACACACACACAGCGCCGGGCGCACATCCATGCTGTGTTCTCATCCGTGGGTAATAATGTAAATAAAGGAGAGCCACACTCGATCCCGATCAGGTTGATTAATTCAGAAATTAAGGCTACTGGATTTAGCATTATTACATTTTAGATCAAGAATGGAAAGTCAGAGTGTTTATTTTTTTCCCATTCTACTGATTGACTTCTGTCTTTAATACTGGCAACACTGTTAAAAATGAAACAATTATTATAATTGTTCATAAAGTAAATAATGGGTGGGTGGTTTAAATATATTCGAACAAATCACGGGTCATTATATATTTGTTTACATTACATTTTTGGAAAAAGTGACGGCCCTAGTGTAGATGAACGGTATACTAACAATGTGGTGTGACATGTCACATAGCACTGATTCACAAACACCAGAATTCTTTCAAAAATGGTAGGTTTTTCTATTGCTGATGCAGAACTTAAGAAAGGCTACACTGATTTGTAATGTGGATCCAAAGTCTGGATCTACATTGATCCAGACGTCTTTGGCAGATTTTAAAATAAAATAGTTTATAATAACAAATGATACTCCAATAAACATTTATTAAACAAAACTGATCTGGATTTTGTGTCTACACTGCAGTGCATGTATTTTGAATAGAAATAATGTATTTAAACTAAAGATATTAAGGACAAAAGACGTGTAAACTTAATAACATAAATAGCTGATAATCAGCTGATTAAATAATGATTGGCCATGACGATTATTTAATCAGCAAAAATTGTCCCAGTTATTCATCCTTATGGTCTGTTTTACCGAACTGCATTCTGTGTCTACACTGCAGTAATATTATAATTAATATATAAACTCAATATTAAATGAATGAAACCCTCTCACACACTCATCGTCACAGATGGAGGTCAAAGGTCACTGAAAGGTGAGGCCTTTCTGAGCCATTTTCCGGGCGTGTGGATGAAGCCCTGATTGCTGTGGCGCCTTTTTCTTATCAGCGCAGCGTTCGGTCTTCATGCAGAACCGTGAAGGCATTATAATATTGAGCAGCGGAGCCTGGGATGTGGAGTTAACAGAGGGCTGTGAACTCTGACCTACAGATTTGCAGAAGATAATTTGAAAATGCAGCATATTGATGTTACAGGGGCACTCATGTGGGCTGCGATAAGAGAAGCCTTAACATGAATCCTGAGTGTTATTAACGTGCTTCGGCGTGCTGCTGAGTTGATAAAGTCACAGCATAAATTGTCCTCGGTGTGTTTCTGCGGAGAAGCTGCTTTCACACTGTGTTCAGTCATTAGCTGTTTGCTTTGAGGTCTGTTTATTTGTGTATATGAGATATAATGTGTAATACTAGAAGAATGTAGCATGGTACTCTACGTCCGACATTGTTTCTCTCTAATCTGGTGTGGCAACACAAACACCACTCACCTGTTCTTCCCGTCTGCACACGTTTGCACACAACAAAAGCAGCCTCTTTGTTTTCATGGAGAATAGCGTTTGTAAAGTCACTCGTGCCTGAATAGATTGTAAATTGCGGGGAACACCTACATGTTAGCGGCCCGCCATTGTGTACTAATGGCCCGACTGACTGCAGCCATGCGAGGGTCAAGCTGTTCTATTCTCACGGTTTTCCAACGCAGTACGTTCAGTCAAGAGCGTTTTGTTACTTTGTGGACCGTCAGTATTATTACGAAGAGACATCTCAGAAATAGAAAGACTAGAAAACATCCACTGAAAACTTCAACTTTCCATATCTGGCAGTTATTTAACCAATTACAGCATTGACACGTATATGGGTGCAAATGTCTTTATTTCTCTGCTTTCCGGTAGCTTTTGAATTTTCTAGATATCACAGGCGGTCACTAGTCTGTGTGTGTTGTATATAAAATGACAGCAAGGCAGTTTTGTGCAGCTGTGTTATGAAGACTCCGCCCATGTTGAGAAGGCACTATAGTAATGGCAAACGATGTGAGCCGATCCAAGTAGAGCCGAGTAGTGTTGGAATTGTATAATAGAATATGTCACAATTGCATTGATCAAGGCAGCTCTGTATATGTGCGTATGGGGGGGTTTGCGGCACCGCACACTGTGACACACGCGAACCATTGTTTACACTTAACAGTCAAAACACGCGTCCTCGCTGACGACTTCTTTGACACGGTGTCAGTTAGTTTAATTCGGCTGCCTTCACTCTACATGAAACAAGGAAGACTGTCTGTCTCTCCCCCATGTTTTTTTTCTGCAGGTAGCTTATCCCTCCTGCTGCCAAAAATGATTGTACGACCACTGGAAATGTAGTCGGCTGAGAGCAACCAGTCCAGTGAGAGTCTATGCAGCCCTAAAAAGGGGGAGAAATATTGGTTGACTGTAAATAAGTTCACTGTAAATACATGCACATTTACAGTATATTGAAAGCAGATTAGTTTTTGGCAAGAGGAAATGTTTTATTTCTTTGAGACATTTAAGCTCGGAATTCCAAAAGCGATTATAAAAAGTTAATTTATGTGAAGCAAACATGATGTAGACCACTGTGTGTGTGTGTGTGTGTGTGTGTGTACCGTACATCCTCTATACACACTCCATAAATAGAACTATAAATCCCTCACAGAATAGAATCTAATCAGATTGTCTCGTCTCCCGTATGCTACATGTGTGCTCTTTTAAATGCCTTTTGTATCCTGACTGCACACGGATCGTTTTCATTCCCATATCCTGTCGTTCACATGTGTCTTGTCAGTCTGTGTTTTCCATCGGAGCAATCGATGAGGCAGCTGTCTTTACTCCTACCTTGTGAGATTTAAGGCAAATCGGTTAATCTGATTAATGTGCTTGTTCGGTGCCTACCTTTTTGTTTGTCACTTTCACCCAGTTCTGTCTTTCCAGGTTCTCTGAGTGTGAGTGAATTTATCTACTCTCTAAGCAGAGTGCTTTCTTTGGCTTTTCATCCTCGAGTAATCAATACCAGTCCTATGAATTCAGGTCATCTCGGCCCTTGTGGCTTCTCCGTCTTCAACTTTTCTCTCCCTCTCTGTCTGTCTCACTCCCTCTGTGTCTGCCTTGTTTCCACTCCCTTTTCCTGTCTCTTTCCTCTTCCGTCTGCACATCCTGGCTCCTTCCTCCCACACTTCCCCTCGTGAAAGATTGCTTTACCCATCTGGACGGAGTCGTGCACAACTATTACACTATTAGTCCTCGTATGGCAGTGATTAAAAATAGATCAGAGTAAGAATTAGTCCAGACTTGTCTTCATTTCTGGCCCCCTCTCGTCTTCCCTCTGCATACACTACACTCTATTGGCTGCTGCTGAGATGGACTGACAAAATAAATGTCTCAGTCTTCCCTTTTTCAGAGTCTTTGTGTGTGTGTGTCTGTGTGTGTGTTTGTGTGTGTACTGCCTGCGGACCTCTTCACTGGGTGCTGTCTCACGTCAAGCGGTGTGTTTGAGAGGCTTGTCGAGGTAAAGCCCCTGTCAGCGCTCGGCCTGAGGGAGTGTGCTGATGAAAGGCCTCTTCATCATCCTAATGGGCTACACAAACCTCTTAACCAGAACTGCTGCTACCATGGCATCGGCTAGGTGAAGCCAAAGTGTGGGACGGAGGGAGAGAGGTAGAGAAAGTGCAGAGGGAATTAGCGAGGCCACACACTCCCAAGGACCACAGTGAAAACATATTGTTCAAGTGCACAGGTCAGAAACAAATGTAGTGCAGTGAGGGAGGAGTGGTGACTCTGGGCGGCCTCAGGTTCGTGAGAGGTTCAGTGGGCCAGACTCACTGAGATCCAGGACAGAGAGTTAATGCCCTTCTGTCCACTGGAGCCACAGCCATGTGCAACCTCATTGCAGTGGCATAGCATCAGCTTAGGAGGACAAGGACCAGACGTACTGTAGGTCAAACTATACTTTTCAATATGACGGTACTTTTTATCTTAGATGTAAATGATTTTATAGGTGGGGAAGATATTGTCTAAGAGAGTATTGGGATTGTTGTTTTAAAGGTGTGCAAATTGACAGTGACATGAAACACGCCGCACCGCTCTCCTCGCACAGCGTGTCACATGACCACTACTGGACCTATGTGATCACATGACCTCTCGCCAGCATCATAACAGGGAGAAAACATGGAGACACCACAACTAAGTTTTTAAATTGTTTTATTATTGGCTCTTGCTGCACAGTTTACCTTCTGACTGTTTATCCCGACATCAATCAATAAGAGTTGTTCTCCTTAAACGTTGCGTCCACTGTGAGCAACAATTAACAAATAATTAGAGTTATAACTCACACTTTTTATAAATTGAGATATTAGCGTTCCACCCCTAGATTATATTAGATTAGATTAGACTAGACCATTCACTTCTTGCAGCAGCATAGGGGTCTGAGGTTAAGTCACAAACACATAAAGGATATAAAATAAGATAAAAAATAAGAGCAAGGAATATGAAAAATAGGAATATGATTAACGACAAAATAAATTCAAGATTTTTTTTCACTACAGAAAGTAATATTAAACGTGTAGTGGCACAGGATTATGACACTGAATGAGATTGAAATAAAAACTACAGAACACAGCCAAGAAATTGCCTTACACATTTACGTTGATTTCTTTCTGATTAGTTCAGTTTAAAATAGATGCTATTTCATCACAACTGGAGTCACACCTGCCTATTAAATTGGCATTGCAATCTGCTGACCACTGAGCAGCTCCACTTGAGCCGCTGCTCACCCCTGATTGTTCTTGCTTCAGATAGTGACGCCCATTTTTTTTTTCCTCATATTTAGGCCATAAAATGTTATTAAAGGATGGTAATGCTGGTCGGTCCTTTGGTCCAGGGAGAATTATTTCAGCTGCCGTTGGATGGATTATAATGCAATATTGTACAGATATTCATATTCCCCTGAAGATTAATCCTGTGGATATTGGTGATCCTTTGATATTTTTTGTCCCCTCTGGTACCAACACGATGCTGGTATTTTTATATCTTTTTGTCAAACGTATCAATAACCCTATAGGACTGACTGCTGTCACACGTGGTGTCCAGAAGGTGAATCTGAATGATGCTATCATGAGACTGACATTTATTTGAAGTAAAATGTCTATTGGATATAATTAGATATATTGACATTGGATGGATTGAATTGATATATTGAAACATTATTGCCGGGTCCACACGGTTGGTGTAGTGGTTAAGAACCGGGTGTACGACCTGGGCCTTTCTGCATGGAGTTGGCATGTTTTCTCCGTGTGTGTGTGTGTGTGGGGGTTTTCTCCGGGTTCTCCGGTTTCCTCCCACAGTCCAAAAACATGCAGATTTGGGGATAAGGTATACTGAACACTCTAAATTGACTAAATTGAGTGCGAGAGTGAATGTTTTTTTGTCTCTATGTGGCTGTGTGATGGACTGGTGACCTGTCCAGGGTGAATCCTTTAACCCTTCTAACTATCATTCTAGACTTTTCCTATAGCACCACTATTGGGTCATATTTTAAGTGTATACATTTTGTTTCTTTCATATAAATTTAAACTTTCCTTCGACTTCAACGGTCTTTTGTTTTTAGAGCTAACTGGCAAATGCTACAACTACCAGTGTGCCACGGTGTTGATGCCATGCGCTACACCATGACCCCCCACATTTGCAATTGGCATAATTGAATGGAAAAAAAAAAAAACAAACATTCTTACTGACTTCTGCTGAGTGGGCTTTTGCAGTTTGACCCAGGTCACAGGACGAGGTCAGGGTGTGGATCAGAGCTGTACACACTGACAGAAGACGGAGAGAGGCAGAGAAGAAAGAGACAGACTGAGAAAGAGTCTCTCGTCATTATTGTCACAGTGTCACACTCGGGCCACTGAGTGTTACCATCAGTGCGTGCTGGCCGCCAGCATCAGGAGGGTGACACTCTGCCTCTCCTACCAGCCATCCATCCATCTTTCCCCTCTTTCACCTTATACACTCATTTGTATAAGTACATCTCTCTCATTCACGGCTATTTTATTTGTCTGCCCAAAGGGCGTTTCGTCATGCTCGCTTCTTCATCACAGATCACTGCCATTACTGCCAGTCCAGTCATACTGGTTCTGGCCCAGGGCTTTAGGATGTCCTCTTTTCTGTGCCGGCCCAGTCCCCACCCTGTCAGTGGGTCAAGGACACTTTCCCGTGGCTGCAATGAAGAGCAGAAGAAGAAGAAAAAAAAAAGAAAAGAAAAGAAAACTTTCAGACAGGAACCTCAGCATCATGATTGACACAAACGCTGAGTCAGCACACAGAGGAAAGGACCAATATTTTCACCTGAAACATTAGCGAGATTTACATTTGCAGAGTGGAGCAGTGATGCAGTGACGAGTTTTCAGTGCCTGAAATTGCCAGATATGAAAAAGTTGGCCCGTGAGTGAGATGTTTGTGTTTTAGTTATTGCTCTTTTGTTTTGCTGCTGCACTGAGAATGACCTGGCAGTCAACAAGTTCCCCTCTTATTTTGAACTGCACTTTTCTTTATGATGCTTAACTACCTGTTGTTTTAGGTTTTTCCACAGTCACAATTATTATTATTATTATTATTTTTTGCTAATTTAAGGAACAACGACTTGATTAAAGCGTGGTTGTAGACGTGCACGTGTAAGATAAAGTTTGGCTCCGCTGAAACGAGAAGTTTGGATGGATGTCTCATCTCGCTTCGTCTCTCCTTTGGCCTTATTTGAGCAGGTCTCTCCAAGTTGAGCCGTTGAGGGAAATTTATTTTGCGAAAACTAAGAAGTGGGGAATAAAAGGAGATCAAAAGGATAAAATAGCCATTAGCCTCTGCGAAGAACTTCTTTTGCTTACGAGGCCACAACATTCTGCAGGGTGAGGAGATTGAATTACACCTCCATCTTCTGCTTTTCCATTTGTCCTCCCCTGCTATCGCTATGTCACCTCTCTTCATCTATTTTCTCAAACATGGATTTTCTGCCTATTAGTGCCCTAATCTTTCCTTCTCGTGGCCTAACGCTCTGTCTTTCCTCGCTATCTGCTTATTTCTGTCTCTGTTTTTCCACTTGGGAAAAAAAAGAACAGTAAAAATCCAACGTGTTTTTGTTTTTCATTTAAACGAAGAGAGCGACACCGGGGATGAATCTTATTTTTTTCCTTTATCCTTAAGTAAGTTTTGCAAATGTTTTTGCTTGTCGCCTGTTTCCAGATTATTAGTGCACTTTAATTATTTCAGGATTTTTTTTCTGCTGACAAATTTCCTCTCCTCTCTCACACACACACACACACACACACACAGACACTCTTTGCCTACAGCATGTTGCTTGTTATGTACTGCATATCTAGGGATTTTTCTGATGCAAGGGGACGCAATGAAGGAACAGCGTGACGTCAAGCTGTGGGTGTGTGTGTGTGTGTGTGTGTGTGTGTGTGTGTGTGTGTGGTGCGATCATGCCTCTGTGCATGTAGTGTGTGTGTGTGTGTGGTTTTGTTTGTCCATGTCTTGTCACCTCTGTCACACCATTTGAGTGGAGACTTCTGCATCAGTTTTGTCACATGGTGTTCACGTTTATGTCTGCACGTGTCTTTGTGTGTACCGTTCTTCTAACCCTCTGTTATCTGTGTGTGTGTGTGTGTGAGACGTCGTGTGCGTGGCCTGTCAATCCGCTGTCAATCTGGCTCATGTCCTCATATGTTCATTAGCATGACAGAGGAGCTCCACTGCCAAAGCAGTTAGTCACAAGAATCAGCCCCTGTCATAACACATTACAGCAGCAGGCATCGCTAATAGTGCTGGCAATCATGGCAACCATAGCCGGTGCCCACACTACACACACACACACACACACACACAGTAATCAAGAGTTGCACTTAATCTGCACCCAGGGACTGTTTCCTTCTCCCTCTCTCTCTCTCTCTCCCTCTACCTCCCTTCCCATTCACGTATCCTCCCTCCTTCTCTCCTTCCCATTTAGCATCACTACACACTTACTGCAAAGCTTACAGCCTTGTCATTAACTTTCCGTCCTCCCTCCTCCACCTCCTCACCCTCACATTAACGTTGCCTAACGTTAACTAAGATACCTGCACTTACCCACGTCCACATTTCCACGTCCTCCCCGTGCAGCTCTGCACCTGCGTATATGAGCTCTATTTCTGTCTCCCTCTCTCTCCGGCTCCCCGTCTCCATAATGCTACAACAGGTTTTCATTTTTAATCCGTCCATCTTCTTCCTCTCCTATTATAGTTCTTTTGTCTCCTGCTCCTTTAGCTTCCTCTCCTCTCTTCTCATTATCACCCTCTCCAGGTGTCTGATGTGATTTGTACGTGTAGTTTGAACCAATCTTCTCCGTGTCTCCTGAGATTGGCTGTCATATCAAATTATATGTCAAAAAATAAACATAATACGTATGTCAGGGCAAAGTTCGCTAACTCTTTTCACATATTACAGTGAAATCTGTAGTGCGTAACTTTTAAACGAAAACATTCAAATCGCGCCATCAGCGCCACACGACTCTCTCTGCGTTTCCCAGTATAGACGTGTTTAGATCTTTTGTCGCCTGGCAACATTTCCACGCTGCAAATTGGGAGTGATTCGATATATCGAGACAGACGGAGGCAACAGCCACGCTGGGCGTGAAAGAGCAAGATTGCTGCAAACAGGTTGGTGTATGAGTGAAAGCTCAAAGAATTGGCCATGAAAAAAGTTTCACAAGTTAATTGTGCTGTTGACAAAACCTGGTTTTTAAGGGATTAATGCTTCTTGCCCCCGCCCAGCCCTGAGCTGCCAGTGTATACACGCAAAATGTACAGATTTAGATCATAATGATGCTTGGCAGAGCCCATCTTCAGCATACAAATAATGTTATATTGTTTCTGTTTATGAAAACTAATCAGAGGCAGAAGAAAAAGCATCATCAACAAAAAAAAAAGACTAAAAGTCACGCACTGCTGCTTTAATACATACGAAATACAAAATGACGGGCATACTGAACATCAACGGAACGTTTTAGACAGTGAGAATGTAGAACTAAAACTCTGAACAAGTTCCACACAGAATGTGCCTGAATGCAAATAAAAGAGTAGCAGAAACTCAGACTGTTAGTGCAACAATTGTGGGTGTCGGGGTGTGGGACGTGTAATTTGACTGTCTCTCTACCTCCAGTTTTACCGGAATTCCTCACAGGGATGGACTTACTGGTTTTGTTGTGACTGTGCACACAACCCCGCCCATACTTTGTAAGTGTGTGTGTGTGTGTGCGCGCGTGCGTGCGTGCGCATACTTGTGTGATTAGTAATCATTTCGTGAGAGGACAGAAGATGACCCGGTGCGGAGGAGATGTGGAGGTGGAGGAGTATTGCACAAGTTTGTAGAGGTGGATGAGGAGACCGCAGGGGTGAGGTAGGGTGGGGTTGGGGTGACAAACCTCGCTTGTAGTGAGGCTGAGCAGAGCCGGGTAGAGTGGGTAATTACAGGGGCCCAGAGAGGAGAGGCCTGTAATCAGTCTGCCCTCAGGAAGGAATGCAGCTCATCTTCTCGTGTAATTACTGCCATTTAAATGGCCCCACATTCTAAACACTCATCCCACTGTACTGCTCACCTATCCACTATATGTATTCACTATATATAACTGTATATTATATAAGTGTGAGTTGTTTTTCATCACTTTCTGTAACTTTCATTTTAGCATTTATGTTAATGAAGGCAAATTGCCTCTATTCTATTCTATTCTATTCTATTCTACTCTACTCCACACACTCACACAAACAACAACACAACTAGTGACAAAGAAAGACTTAGAGTTTCAACAATGCAATGTAGAGTTTATAAGTGAGGTGGACAATACGTGAGTGTTTTTGGACTTGTGTGTGTGTTTTTTTGGGCTTGTGTGTGTGTGTGTGTCTGCAGTGTGCACACCCTAACTAATGGCTGTGGAGACTTCAGGCCTCTAGAGGAGCCCGCCATGGCAACTGGCCACTCTGGGTAGATTTGCGCAACTGTCATGAAGCAGCTTGTGCAGTGGTGGAGCAGACAAGCTGTGGCGCCTTACACTCAGCACGTAACATTTACTGTCTGCACACACACACTCAAATGAAGAGGTGAAGTCTCGCTCTACCATGAGTTTGACCTCCTCCAAGTAATAGTTGTGACATTGGTCTGTAATTTCAAGAGGATAATAGGAAAACAACATTGTCTCACCCACTCTGTCTCCACTCATTCCCTCTCTTCCTCCCTCTGTCTCTTCACCCCTCTCTCTCTCTCTCTCCACCTCTGATCGTGATTGATTGTGGTGCTTGTGTGTGACTGTGTTCCCATGCACTAGGTGGTCATTAGGGCACACACAAACAGCAGAGGGACACTTTTTGATGGGTTATGATTAATGAGTGTCATGGGAGGTGGCGCCCCCTAGCTGTGGCAGAGCACACCTTCCACTAGCCATTGTCTGTTCAAGTGCACCAGGACTGCGCCAGCACTCGGATCACAGCAGCAGCCCAAATGCAAATCCTCTTAGCGCTCCCACTCTCGCAGTCACGAGCACCCACACATTCAAAAACACAGTCACCGAATCTCACAGAGAGTGGGCCGTCCCTCGCTGGCACAGTGGGTAAATTTAATCCATAGTCTGTTACAAACACAAACACAATTTAAACAGTGTGGGTCCATTTCAAACAGCCACAAAAGTCTCCAGGATTCTCTTGAGTTAGGAGTAAAACCCCCTGCCACTGAGTCTCACTTTATGTGTGTCGCCATATTTATGTCACACATTTGTCCGTGTGTTCCTCTGCAATTAGATTAAATGTCATTACGACATGATGTGCTAATGGCGGGAAAGAACACATAAATCTTTTGTCACAGTTCATTTCCGTTAGAGGGTTGTGTGTGTGGGGGGGGGGACACCCCTCGCAGCTGCGAGTGTTGGATAACGTTCAGCAACACACATTGGTGAAAGACTTCTACTCCATGCCCTCCACATGTGTCGTGTGTGTGCGCGTGCGTGCACACGTTCATGTGTGTGTGTTTTCATGTCCTCGGGCTTGCGTTCTCTCTCCTCCTGCCAACTGGACATGCTGGATGGACAAGCGAAGCATTTCTGTCACTCTGCATCTCCATCACCTGCCCGGCCTTCCCCCTCTCTCAATCTGCTTTCCAGCCTCCTGTCACCTCCCTTTCACTCACACAAACACACACAGACACACACACACACACACTTTCTATCCATCCTTCTGTCTTTTCTCTTGCTCACACTTGCACATGCTTGCACAATCAATTATACACTCAATCATACACACTTGTGTCTTGATGTAGCACGGCGCGGCTTCACACTCAATAGAAATAACCGCTCTGCAGGCGTCCTCGCATACTGGAACCAATTTAAAGGTGTGCCACTGCTGTGATGAACCTCCAGCAGAGTTTCAGCTCAAATGTTATCGTAACAAAACAGCAGAATTACATTTGTATGCTATTTGGGTCAACAGTATTTGTTCTGTTGCGTGTATTTATTTTATTTTTTCATGTTTATATCAGATAGTCAGCAACTTCACCTGTGTCAAATAAAACAAAAAAAGTTTTAAATTTAGAGCCTAAGTCTGTTGTTGTTCTGGACACACAATCTGACTGTTCTTATTTCACTGTGGCAGCTAAATAAATTCAATAATTATGTCTTTACACCTTTTCTTTGGTCTCAGTCTGCTGCTTATGATATTGGACATTAAAACAACTTTGTAAGTTTGTTATAGAGATAATTATAAAAAATAGTAAAAAAAAAAAAAAAAAAGACAAAAAGATGATGTAGGATGGAACAGGACCTGAAGAAGAATGTGTGCTGGTCTGTGTGAGTGATGACGCCTGTTAGTCAGAGAGTCACCATGGTGAGTGCAAAGAAGCAGGCTGCAGAGCCATGTGGAGCTGCAGCAGGTGCGCACTGGTGGCAGCATCAAATGATCCGAAAAAGATTTTTTTCACGACCGTGTAGACGCACGCTGTTAGTGCAAGTAAGATGTCAAAATTTAGCTCCCTGTCTCCTGATGCCACACGGCTATACTATCAACACAGTCACTGGTGAATTAAGGATATTTTCTATTAAATGATGACCAATATCCCCCCCAACTGTGCGTGTTCAGCCACATTGGTTGGGTTTTTTTCCCGTATTTTTCACATATAAAAAAGGAAATTAAGATACAATATAAGTTCTATGAGTTTAGGAAGTACAATTGCCCAATAAAAGCCCTCCAGGGGTTTGAAAATCAGCATTCAGCAGTGACCATTTTATAGGAAATAGTTCAAATCCTCAATCTATTCAAAAAAATATAATATAGTATAATATAGGACCCAGTCCTCTGCATCCTAATGCAACTATAGAACATAAAACAACAATTTATTGCAATATTATAAAAGAGAAACA
Source organism: Solea solea (assembly GCF_958295425.1). NCBI lineage: Eukaryota > Metazoa > Chordata > Actinopteri > Pleuronectiformes > Soleidae > Solea > Solea solea. The sequence goes on from NC_081148.1 coordinate 15,695,917, forward strand.
CTAATTTGACCCCGCTTAAAAAGTAAGTTCACTAAACTGTGAATGTAAAACTTAAAACATTGCAACTGACTGTCAAACCTTGAACCTTTTTATTTCAAACCTGTCTATTTTGTGCCTGAAACCTGCTGTAACACAGTTCCTGTCTGTCCTTCTGTCTCTGTCTGTCCTTCTGTCCCTGTCTGTCCTTCTGTCCCTGTCTGTCCTTATGTCCCTGTCTGTCCTTCTGTCTCTGTCCTTCCTTATCCTCATTTAAACAAAAAAAAACAGACCCAGAATATTGGTCCACACAAAGCTGTCACCATGCAACCCAATGAATGAACACGGTGTGTTGCCCAAACGCGGACGTACACAGAGTGATTTTTCATCAGATGTCTAAATTGCACATCTCTGTACTTCATCTCTTTGCCTCCTCGCTGGGTTTCTCTTCTCGCCTTGTGTAGCACACTGTTTGCAGGCAGATGAAGATGAGGTCAGTCTGAATATCAATCACTCCGTATAATTATCCTTTTAAGGAAGGTAGGACACATTTTTCTCCCTTCCATCCGTCTCTGTCTTACGACCTGCCTTGGTTTGTGTGTGGCGTCATTGCTTCCTCACAAGAATGATGATAATGAGGTAAATCAAGTGAGGATGATGGATATATGGTCAGCCAGTCAATGTCACAAAATGGCTGCTGATCACTCTATCTATTATCGGCGTTTCCTGTGCCAGGAGTGTTGTTATGTTGTTATGTTGTTACTGACGGTCCTCACAGTCGCCTGCGTGATGGTTGTGCTTCATAACCACAGGCTGTAGCTGTTTCTCTCTGGAGTCAGGGAGGGCCAGAAGAAGAAAAGCACCACCATGTCAGACACTAAGCTGGAATGTGGAGGGGAGGCATCTTCGCTATTGTGTCTTTGACCTCATATGACACTCGTGAAATATAAAGCGATTCCTGATCTTGCTAAACGCAGCCTGACCCCTTGTTCTTTTGTAGTGTTTCTCTGTTGTTTGGCAGCTTCAAAGTATACTTCTTCCCGTTCTTCGTTCTCTCTGGCTTTCGGCTTTCTTTTTTCCCCCCCACCACTTCCGAGAGCGGTGTTGGGACAGTGGGGGCACTGGAGGGGACAGTAATGACTAACCCAGTAGAGGTAATGATAAAGTACAAGCGCTTTAGACTCCACTCTGGCTAGAGGCACTGGTGCTAAGAAAATTATAGTCGTTCATGTGTGTGTTTGGGTAAGAGAGAGAGAATGAGAGGCGGGGGGGGGGCAGACGGTGGGAAAAGACAGAGGGCTGAAAGTACAACAGAGACTGTTTCAGAGTTGAGACAAAGTGGGGCATTGCTGTTATTCAGTTTTCCTCACCATTCATTATAGCAGCCTAGTATTTTTCTGTGTGTATATCTATGCGTGCACACACTCTGTGTCTACTGCATTATCTCTCTACAAGTGTCTCTTGACCTGTCTTTGTCCAGCCCCTCCTGTCTTCCCATATTGTCACCTCCTTTCACATTCCCTCTATCTCGCTCGCGCACATTATTGCCTTCGAGTGTGGCCCCGCTGCACCACTGTCACTCTGGCTCTCCGTGACACCGGAGTGGAGCTCTGCACTGCAGTCACACTGAAGACACTGAGGGAGAGAAATATTTCCGTCATTTCTAGTTTCTCTGGTTTCCTCCCACAGTCCAAAAACATGCAGTATGGGGATTTGGTAAATTGGACACTCTAAATTGACCATGGTGTGTGAGTGTGAGAGTGGGTGGTTGTTTGTCTCTGTATGTGGCCCTGTGATGGACAGGGAAACTGTCCAGGGTGTGTACCCTGCCTATCGCCCTATGTCAGCTGAGATTGGCACAGCTCCCCTCGCGTCCCTCATGTGGAGGATAAAGCAGTAGAAGATGGATGGATGGATGGATGGATTCTAGTTTGGTGTACAAATTGATTAGAAAAGTGTCATCTTGCGTCTGCATTCTCGTGCACGCACTCGCATCTGTGTGACTGTACACTCCACAGCAAAAGAATGCCCACGATGCTTGTGTTTGCTTTCGAGCGTCTGCTGTCTATCATTAGAGTAATAAAAGACTTGCTGTGCTTCACGGCGAGGAGTTCTGGTCTATACGGTTCCTTCATTCCACACAAATTGCCGGCTGCTGTGTTCTGATGGATGTTTGTATTCTGGCCCAAAAACACAGATTCCACTTTAAAGCCCCAGCTCCATTATCTCAGAGAGAGAGAGAGAGAGAGAGAGAGAAGCTGTCTGTCTCCTAACTCTGTCATGCAAAAGTGTTTTAATTAAAGTGCACAGGCCCCAGAACACACACACTGCACAGAGTGAGAGGGAGGTTTATCCATACACACAGGACTCTCCTCCCATTCTGTCTCCGTCTGAACCACTGTCTCTCTCTGTTTGTCTGTCTCTGCTCTGCCATTCTTCTTCTGCCTCCCTCTCTCTCTCTCCCTCTCTCTCTGCGCCCTCTCATTGCGCCTGAAGAGTGACAGGCTGTGTTTTTCAGCCAGTGTTTGAACACCGGGCGATCAATGCCGGACAAAGGGAAAGAGCGGGGGTGAGGGGTGGGGATGGGCAACACAATTGGTTATTGACAGAGAATTTAAAGTCTGAAAGACTGGAGGCGACAGCTTAGTAAGGGGAGAGCAAAGGGATGCAAGGAGCAAAAAGAGACGGGGAGGAGAGGAGTGTGCGAGAGGCATCGCCGCGGTGAATTTGATTCACGGTCATGGCAGAGAATCAGCCGCTTCGTTGTGTTAACTCATTATTCATGTCTGTTTGTGTTTAATTGCATTAACACCCACGTGTAGTGTTGTATGAGCCTGATCGAGTGCATGTAAGTGATGTTAAGTGTGGAACCTGTCGGGATGTAAGATGTAGGAGAAGTGTGTGTGCGTGTGTGTGTGTGTGTTTCTGTGATTTATCAAAGTGTGATTTTGAGATATTCTGTTTGTGTATTTGAGTGAACGTGTAAGCTTTTCTTTATCAAGTGAGTTCAGCATAACATCATTCAAGAGTTCAAGAAGACACAAGTCCGGATGGAAATCAAAAATTTGAGACCTCGCATGAACTATTTTAACAAACATGCACAATCCAAAGAAAAAGCAGGTTTCGACGACGAAGTGAATGACGTCATTAAAGGGAGATTAAAATGAAACGGTTCATTACATTAAATAGAAATACAAGTTATTTTGATTTAAAGGGTGTTGGAAACATTTTAGCAAATGGAAACAGACTACATAACAAAATATATTACAATAAGTCCAATCTTTTGATATTTTTAATGTATAAATGTTACATTTTAAGTATGTTTTGCGTTTATTACCCTGAAAGAATTTATATAATTATCAGCAAGAATACATTTTTCTTCTTTTTTTTTTACTTTACAGCACAGACTATGTGCTGTAAAGTAAAGTAATGCAGTGTGAAGCAGAGAGGGTGCAGTTTGGGGTCAGTTAGGAGTTACTGAATAAATGCAGTTGGCTGTAGAAGAACAAGTGTAAAAGAGAGAGGGAGAGAGAATGATGGCTGTCAGGCCTGGAGCAGCTGTTGACTTCTGTGTGTGTCCTGCGGCTGCAGTGCTACCTGCCTCTGCGCTGGGGGGCAGAGCTGCAGCCACAGCCTTTGTCCCCACTGGCTCCTTCATGCCGGAGGACACAAGGATGAAGAGATGGTACATCCCCATACCTGAAGGTGGTACAGCCTCTGTAATCTCAATCTCAGTTGGCCTTGATTTGAATCCTACCACCACTTTCTCTCCCACCTCTGTCATGCTCTGTATCCTCTTTATCCCAACGTCTCAGACAGAATGTGTCAGGGGAACGGAGGGATGGCGGTAGCAAAGTGCTCATGTTCCTAAAATAGGCAATGCTATCTTTCTAAGTAGTTTTCCTTGTTCCCAAGTTATGGCATAACTGATTTGAAAACTGAATTAGCCTGGTTTACTCACGCTGCAAACACGGCCTCTGCCCTGGCACCTCTTTCTCTGCCCGCTGAAAGTAGAGAGTGGAATTCAAAAACTGAAGCTCTGTGACATTTCTGTGCGAGAGACACAATTTCAATGAGGGTTTTTTTTTCAGTGTGTGTGTGTGTGTGTGTGTCACAGGAGGAAGGTTACTGCACTGAATATGTCCCTTACCTCTGTGCATCTCCTGACTGGAGCCAACCCTGACAGTTATTTGCACTCCTCTCCATCTTCCATTTAATGCCTATTGGATTCAGATTATTTTTGTAAGCAGTACAAAGTTTTTTTTTTTTATTGGAAGGTCAGATGCATTAAGAATTTATGAGGACCTGGATTCACCCGACTCTTGCCTTTGCAGCAAGAAGACCCGGTCGGGAACAAGGACCTTTCTGCATGGAGTTTGCATGTTCTCTCCGTGTGTGCGTGGGTTTTCTCCCACTGTCCAAAAGCAGGTGTGAGTGTGAGAGTGGATGGTTGTTTGTCTCTATGACCCTGCCTTTTGGCTGCCTATGTCAGCTGGGATTGGCACCAGAGGATAAAGTGGTAGAAGATGAACGAATGAATGGATTTAACCTGAAATGTAAAGCCTGAATGTTGCGATACCAGTTTGATAGTGGATGTTGAGGAGAAGATTTTTCATTTTTTGGCCTTTGAAACACAAGTGTAAAATTGTATCTGTGCGTAACATGCCAGGGTTCAGGCAGATCTGCATAGTTATATTATAGTCACATTGTGTTTTTTGGCAGCGGATGCTGCAGTCCTGCTGTCTGCAAGTGATATGCCACAGGGTTTTTCTCCACGCTGCCTGTGCATCACTGTTTTGCTCATGCACACAAGGATACAGTATATAGGCGTCCTGACGGACACATTTTGAAATGTGGTTGTCGAGTTTGCGTCACTGTTTACATCGCGGTAAACAGACGAGCCTGAGTGGAATAAAATGTCTGAGTCCATTGACATTACCAACAACTGCGGAGAAAGGTTTAACTCCAACCGACTTTGGAGGCGAGTGTCACTTTATTCTGACAAGTGAAAATAATACAATCCTCCACTGAAGAGTGATTATGCTCGCTAAAGAAATTAAATAATAGAAATCAATTAACATGACAAGTCAGCCTTAAACATAAAGGATTAAAATGTACCTATAACAACAGAAAGAGGAGATGTGATGCAGGAAACAAAAGTGGACATAGAAACACTTACATTCATAACAAGAGTTCCTAACCTTCCTGGAGGTGGGTTAGGAAAAAAAACACTTAACAACAATTTCAGGAAAAACAGTTTACTGCTGCATGATTGACATTGTTGCACCCATCACATACACAACTCACAAATTAGTCTCTAAACTTTTCACCATCTGTGCAGAAAAAAATATGATGACACTTGACATTTTTAAAAAGCAACGCGTTACGCGGCACCGTTATCGGTGCCAGCGGACACATAAATCTGTCTACTGCCGTGACACACACAAACAACAGTGGCCAATAGCATCGCAGCATCAATAATACTGCCCGGGATCTATCCATTATTATTAGAGTAACACATCAGAGTGAAGAGGTCAGAAATATTGTGTCCTTCCTGTCAGGCAACGTTGCCGATAGGGATGTGTCACATCGTAAATGTCAGGGGATAAATGTGCGATCTACAGGACCTGTTCATGGAAGGTCAGCGGCTCCCTCCTCAGCTGAGAGACGTGACTCATCCATGGAGACTAGAGCAGGAGGCTTGCACCGACCAGATTAGTGGCAGTACAAGCGGGTGAAAATGTCACTGTGCTCCTGCATTCTCAGTGAAACCTGTTAGGGTCCAGTGTGTAATCATGTTGAAAGCAGAAATGAAACAAAGGAAGACGAGCGCTCATCCTCAAACCCGTCACGTCTGTGTTTTTCAGAGAGCAGCGACTACAGCGACGCTGAGGTCCTCCCAGACTCCTTCCCGTCTGCACCGGCAGAACCTCTGCCAGAATTCCTGATGGAGCCAGAGGACGCTTTCATTGTAAAGAACAGGCCAGTGCAGCTACGGTGCCGAGCGTCGCCAGCCACACAGATCTACTTCAAGTGCAACGGCGAGTGGGTGAATCAGAACGATCACATCCCCAAAGAAAGCCTGGACCAGGTCACAGGTAATGATACACACACACACACACACACACAGAAGTACACACATAGTCATGTCACCTTGTATTTCACAGACATAAACATCATACTCAATTACAAACATCATTTTCAACTACATAATCCATTAGCTCCTATAGGGTTTTATGTGCACTTTAACTGCTTTTGGCCTGCAGCCATTGCATTATTTATATGCACTGTGAAAAATATGGCTCACTAGCTTCTCTCAACCCTTTCTCTTTCTTTCTTTCTTTTTCTCTTTCTCTCTCTTCCTCTTTCTCTCCTTTTTTTCCCCCCTCTGCTCAGGTCTGGTGGTGAGGGAAGTGGACATTTCAGTGTCGAGGACCCAGGTGGAGGAGCTGTTTGGTCTGGAGGACTATTGGTGCCAGTGTGTAGCCTGGAGCTCGGCTGGCACCACCAAGAGCAACCGCGCCTACGTTCGCATTGCATGTCAGTAATAAATGTGTGTGTGTGTGTGTGTGTGTGTGTGCTGGTGTCTGTTTATAAAGAGGGATAGAGGAAAAAGGGGAAAGTAGGTGGAGTGACAGCGGGATGTTGAATGTTTCTGACTTTTGTCTTGTCAGCTTTAGTATATATGCAAATAAATGTGTTGTTACATTCCATCATCTCAGTCCCTCGTGGTAATGTGTGACACAGGGTGATTGACACTGTGCATGTTTATGAAGGTATTACGAAAAAGAAGCACAACACGGCAACGGAAGCTTTTTCGGGGGGGGGGGGGGGGGGGGGGGTGTGTGTGTACGTGTGTATATGTGTGTTTGTCACTTAGATAAACAGGGTGTCACTCTGTTGTCGTCTTTGTGTCACTCTTTGCTGACTGCATCCCTCTCTCTCGCCTACTGTAGACCTGCGGAAGAACTTTGAGCAGGAGCCACTGGGGCGGGAGGTGCGACTCGAGCAGGAGGTGCTGTTGCAGTGTCGCCCCCCAGAGGGCATGCCTGTCGCTGAGGTAGATATCAGCTTGTTCATGAGCTGCCTGTTTCACTTGTTCCTCTTTCATCGCCTTCACTGTTAAACGTCTTGATGCTGATGGGTTATAAATACACTTTTATTTTGCGCCGTTTTTGCAAGTCTGTGTAATTTAAGCAGAGTCTAACCGATCCGTAATGAATCACGTAAGTTTATGCACCGAAGTTTACGCCAACATAAAACAAAAGGAAGGAAAGAAAAGGGCAAAGACGCTGCAGTGTGAGAGATTTAAGAGGAAACAGCTACATGACATCATCAAGAAAACAGTGATCAGCAACAGTGTAGCAATGTATTACAGACATGTGAGACCTTGGCTTAAGGATGTCATGTCTTAATATTAAAATATTAAATACTCTCTGAGGGCTGATTCTAATAAATGTTTGACTCAATGTTATTTATTTATTTATTTATTTATTTATTTATTTAGTTAAAAGTTTGATTTGATCTATTTATTTAAATAAATACATATTGATGTATTGTTTTGTTTTTGGGGTTTTTTGTGGGTTTGTCAGTGTCTCTTTGTCTTGACCACTATTGCTGTATTGAACTGTATTGAACTGTATAGAAGAAAAAAAAAAGACATGTAAGACCGAGAGGACAAGCTGTAGCCGAGCTGTTCAAAGGAAAGAGGAGAAGACAGTAATGCAACATTATGGAAGTCAACTGTGGTGAAACGCTAAAAAAAGAAACTAAGAATGCTCAAATTTTGACACCATCCGATTATTATCACAGGAAAGACGCGCGTCATCCGGACTGAATAGGTCTTTGTGTAGTTTGCTGACTCATATCTATATGCGTAAATAGATTTATATGGAGAAATATCGTTTGAAAGCGAAAGCAATGTGTGTTTGTATTTGAATTTGTAACAACGTTCTTTATGTTCCTGCGTCTTTACAGGTGGACTGGTTGAAAAACGAGGATGTCATTGATCCGTCGCAGGACCCCAACTTCCTGATCACCATCGATCACGATCTGATCATAAAACAGGCCAGACTTTCAGACACCGCGAACTACACCTGTGTAGCTCGCAACGTGGTGGCAAAGAGACGCAGCAGCACCGCCACGCTCATTGTTTACGGTAACACACAGAGTTTTAGGCCGCTCCCACGCGTCGCGTGTTCAGGTATAGACAAATGTCTTCACGTTTGCTTGTGTGTGTGTGTCTGTCTCTCTGTCAGTGAGTGGAGGTTGGTCGTCTTGGACTGAATGGTCAGAGTGTAACGCACAGTGTGGGCGTGGCTGGCAGCGACGCACACGCAGCTGCACTAATCCTACTCCTCTGAACGGAGGAGCCTTCTGTGAGGGTCAACCTTTCCAGAGAGTGACCTGCACCACACTGTGTCCAGGTGAAGATCTTTTCCCACATAATTATTCATGCGCTGGAATATTGTGAAATGTCCCAAATTGACCTTTTGCACAGAATACCAGTATTAATTCAGCCGACTAGGACAGAAATACATTTATTCATAGCTCCATGTCATCGTGAATAGGAAGCGCACCGTCTATGTTTTTTTTTTTTTTGTGTCCAAAGAAGTTATGCACTTCAAGCCATTACATATGCATCATGCTGCATTAAAACGCCATCCCCAATTCCCCTCTACCTGGACTAATTTAGCTGTTGGGTAGCTGTAAAATGACTTGCATCTCCGCTGTATCATTCCAGTGGATGGAGGCTGGACAGAGTGGGCAAAGTGGTCCGCCTGTGGGACCGAGTGCACCCATTGGCGCAGTCGCGAGTGTCAAGCTCCCCCTCCCAGGAACGGAGGAAAGCACTGCAGCGGCAGCATGATGGAGAGCAAAAACTGCACTGAGGGGCTGTGTGCACGTAGTAAGTCACCAGATCGATTTATTTGAACTAGGATGGTTTTTAAATGTCAAAAAAAAGAGTAAACATTTGAGGTAATGTATCTTAAATATGCAGTTGTCCCTTTAGCAAAGACCAGCATCTGTTTAATCTAGTTCACTGGTGTGGAGACACAAACTGTCTGTGCATAAAGAAAGTGTGGTGTTTCTGAGCTATCTATAGGGGTCAGTTCCTTAAGAAGCAAATTTGCCGCTTCAGATACTGGGGCGTTCTACAATTCTATGCTTTCTTTTGTGCTGCACTGTATTGCAAAGATATTTTGTGTAGAGCAGTATTCCCATGGTGTTCAGTGATTACAGCCTGGTGAAAGTGTAAATGGTGTAGAGTGAGATGAAAACATCCAAGGCAGGTGTTTCATGGGGGACAATTTAGTTTCGCAGAGAGAAAAAGCAGAAAAGTGAGCCACATCTTAACAGCACAGATGGACAGAGAGAGAAAGAGCAAGTGCACACGAGGAAGCTCATGGAGTGGGAAGCGAGCATGACATGACCAAGTTGGAAATGAGCACAGGGAAGAGCATATGAGAGTGAGTCAGACTCACACTGGCACCCAGTGTGCAGCCTGTGATGAGCTTGGAGGAATCCAGCTGACAGTGCATTAGAATCTTTGAGATGCACATCCACAGAGGCAGTGAGATACATTCACGTACACACCCGAGACTCCCCAACACGCCCATGCAAATGCTCATGCAGTGGGGAGGTTTCACGTCCACACATTAGGTGCAGCACTGTGGCTTCTCCGCTCTCAGACCTACACATGAATCCTGACATAAACAGACTTCCATGGAACAGACAGATTAGACGACTACACTTTCTGATTTGGCGGTAGGGAGCTTGAGCGTTCCCAGGAGGCAGTCGAGAAACTCTGACGGGGGAACAAAGATGCAAAGCACTGTGCCGGAGGAAATCTGTGAAGTCGTCACTCGGCAACCTGCAGGTTACTGAGTGGCTTATTTACGTTTCACGCTGATGTGATTATTCAAGGGTCACAATTTATCGAGGAGACTTAATGACTGCTTACGTTCCCTGCACCCGTAGTGGTGACTCACATTACTGTCGTCATTGGAAAGACTGATCCTGTCAGGTTCCCATAAGGACAGTATAGAGACATGGTTTTGGTGTCTGAACTCTTTTGAAGCCTCTAGATTCACAATTGGACAGGTGTCCACTCTGTGTGTTGGTCCCAAGCCCGGATAAACGGGAGAGTTGCGTGTAAAACTCGCAACTCGAGTTGCGTATAAAAAAAAAAAAAAAAAATCTCCAAATCAAAAACCCTGAAAGAAAAATAACAAAACACAGCAAATAAGAAGCAAGCTCATTCTCCCATAGACGAGTTGCCCTCTGGTGGCTGTTCAGTATACTGTTACTTCCTGGTTGGCCTCATTTGTCAAACCACACAGGCTTCGGTCTACGATCCACAGTACATTGTACCATATATCACACAACACCACACTGTAACTGTCTATTTCACTTTATGCAAACAATTGTTCCGCAGTGCTGCACATTCGCACACCTTTCTAGAAGAGATACACATTTATTATTTACATATAAAATACGTTTTCTCACTTGCAGTGCGGCATTTGCATTTTTCCTACTGATGAGCTTTTATTTACTTTGCCCTCAGTTAGTGTCTCCTTCATTTGCATAAAAAAATAGTCCATCCATTTTTATGTTTTTCTTTTTTTTTTTTCCTTTCTTCTCCTTCTCCTTCTCGTCCTGCTCGAACAGATAAAAAGATTTCTATTGAACATGCAAGCCATCGTAAGTTCACCCTTCCATGACTTCACTCTTTCACCGCTTCATGCTCTTCATGCTGCGTTTGTGTGTGTGTGTGTGCTCATGCAGGTTAGGGGGTCCTAACATCTGTGGATTTGAGTGTGTTGATGCTGCCCTTCCACGCTTTGTTGTCATCTCTGATCAAGCTTAGCGAAGACTCGGGCTCACCTTCTTGTCCAGCTGGCTCAATTATCACGTTGTTTTCCCCCCTCTTGTCTGTGTTGATTAAGCGTAGCATAGGTTCCTGAACTGGCTTCATCTTCTCACATTCGCTTCATTTCAATAACAGCTTATTGCAACTAGGGTAGGGTGGGAATTATGAAAGAACCATATTAATAAAAGTCTGTATAAATTGGTTTAACTGGCTCTGCAAACTGTGTTACGGACAGAGCCTCGTGAAGTGGAGCCTCTTTCACCCACGTGCGATCCAGTGGGAGCAAAGCATTTAGTGGAGAGAAAGAGTTGATTTGTGTCTGATTTTCAGATCATCTCTGATATAGTTTACATTTCAAGTGATGGTAATTCCTCCAGCTCAATGTGATGCAGGCTCAGGGGAGAGCAGCCACAGTAATGCACCTAATTCGCCATTGTTCCGTTTCTGGTAATAAGTGCGGACGGCTGTCAGATTTGGTTTAATCATGCCACGTGAGCATGGGAGCTCTCCTTCCAGCCTGTCTGCCTCTGGCTTTCCTCTCCCACTCTTGTGTCCTGTCTACCACTCTCACTGCTCTGTCGTGTCTGTGGCTTCCTACAACTTCTTCCCCGCTCTCTCATGCTCTTTCAACACAGGCCTTTTCCTCAAGCACTGCTATCCTTATCTCCTTTCTCCGCACCATACTTATAATCCCTCTGTCCCCATAACAAATCACAGCCTTATCTGGCTTCCTCCTATCCCTTTTTGCCAAATTGCCTCTCTTCTCGCGCTCCTCTCCTCTCTTTATCCAGCCTGTCTACTCCCTTTTTCCTTTTTTGCTCCTCTTTGTCTCCCGCCAGCTTCTCTCCTTGTCGTCCCCTCGTTTCTGCTGTGGTGTGCCTGGCTCATGTGTCTTAAGTTTTGATTTGGCTCTGCTGGTGTTTGGGTGTCAGGGATGAGCTGGCTGTGTTGTGCCTGCTGACCACAGTTGGAGAGAGAGAGAGGGAGCTCGACAGATCGCACAGATGTGTAGCAGCAGGCACGCGGCCATAGTTAAAGAACAGGTGTGAATGTTTTAGTCTCTCTTAAAACAACGCTCACAGGCCAACAACTTCAACGGAAGAATCATCCATCACTGTGATTGTGTCCCTTCCTGTACTGGCAGCAGAACTTTCTCCTCACTAATGTAATTCCAATGTAACAGATGGTTGGACAGAGTCCACAGTCCTTTTGTGAAGTTCTGTGTAAAAATGCATTTTAAGGTTCGGCTGAAGCTCGGCCAGTGCCAGTACCTTAGCAGACTCACAGAGGCTTCTTATTATTACACAGTTTTTAAAATGGTATGTGTACCTGCTGCATGGCGGTGGTTGGCATCCACTTTATGGCTGTTAGTTTGGACGGCACGTGTTTGACAGCTGAAGCCATACATCGGCTTCAGGGGAACTTAGGAAAGCATCTTTACACAGAGCGATGCCTTTGAATAACAAACAAATCCCCCATCTGTTTCACTGGTAACCATTCAGAGGGTAGTCTCCTCAAAAGCCAGTGTGGGCACAGAGGGGGATTTATACAGCAATCCTTGAAATACTTAATTGTGTGAAGTAAACATGTGGAAAGTCTGCTGCGACCATTTCATCTTGGAATTATTGTTTTTTTTATGGGTAATGTGATCGTCAGACACAACAAGTGAATAATATGGAAGCTCCTTCACAATTTCCCAGCACTCATGCTGCTTGTTTTTGTGGATCAATAGAAGAAACCTTGACAAGATTGATTCCACAACAATGCAATAATGTGAAAATCTGGTCAATTTAGGCGCTGGAAAAAAAGATAACTTACACATCAGAGTTTTCGTTTGTAGTCTCATCGTCAACTAATCAGTTTATAGACTAATCTTTTCAGCACTTGCAATGAACTAATACACTATTCCCTGCTTCGGTGGATGAAATGCAATGAGTTGTCTTTCCTTTTCCCTTTTGTCATTCTTTGTCATTGCATTTGTGTCTTTCTGTTTTCACACACGTCTCTTTACAGTGTCCTTTATTGTGTAATTCTTCCAGCGCTGGCTCCAGGTATGGGCGTGGCAGTGTACGCGGGTCTGGTGGTGGCGCTCCTGCTGTGTGTGATCCTGGCTCTGTGCGTGGGAGGGCTTGCATATCGCCGCAGACGCCGCCATCTGCATGGTGATATCACCGATTCTTCGTCCGCTCTGACCAATGCGTTCCACCCTGGCAACTACAAGCCACCGAGACAGGGTGAGTCCACTGTTCACCGTTTAGCACGTAGATGATTTCTTATTCCAATCATTCCGTATAACTTTATTTTTCCTCATCTTCATAGTTAAGGTTCTCCACACTTGCACTGTTTATACCTTCACATGAGGTCATTCTCTCGTGCGCTGTTATCTCCTCTCACTTTTTTCTTTACTTTACTGTGGAACATTTCACAGATATTAAACTTGTGTTTATGGTCATAAACACTCATTTCACTTTTAGCATGCTCTCTCCCCTGCCTGTGCTATTTGTGGTGAAAGGGGAGCGTCTCTTATATTTCCCTGTATTGTCCACAGATCACCCTCACCCGCTGCATCCCTCAGTTCCCCCGGATCTGACAGCCACAGCAGGAGCTTTCCGCGGGCCGCGCTTCTCTCTGCAGCACGGGGTCAACGACAGCCCCCACAAAATCCCCATGACCACCTCTCCGCTGCTGGACCCTTTGCCCAGTCTCAAAATCAAGGTGTATAACTCCTCCACTCTTTCCTCCGTGGAGCTTCCTGTGGACATGAGCTTAGGTGATGGGGAGATCCTCAGCCTCAAGTCGGTGGGAACCGTGGGCAGAGAGCGCGAGTACCACAGTCACACCCTGTCCAGAGAGCCAGGGCTGAGCACCAGCGCCACCTTGGGTAGCCTGGGAGGACGCCTCACCATCCCGAACACAGGTAATAACAATCCTGTCCAGCACAAGTGGGAAGTTTTGTATGTTCCAACTTTTAATGACGATGACGTGCCAAATTAATCACACATACAGTAGATAAGATCACACATGACACCTTCTGCTTTAGGTGTGAGCCTGCTGGTCCCTCCTGGCACAATCCCCCAGGGGAAGTTTTATGAGATGTACCTCATTATCAACAAGTGGGAAAAAACAACGTGAGTGCTGTTCATTTTTATCCCTCTAATTCACACGGGGAAAAAAAACCCTTGGTTGTTGTTTTGATGATTTTAATTTGTTTCCGCTGAGTTTACGACGTTGTTGTCCATCAAATTCTGTGATGTGGAATGATGTTAATGAATCTATTAGCAAACGTGTAATACAGCTAAACTCATACAACATGTGTATGTCACGCTCAAGCATGTCCCGAATAAACCTGGTGGAAGAGACCTTTTTCACAGCAAATATCTTTTGACATGAAATGGTAGCCCACAGACTCATTAGAGTTCCACTCCAGGTTTTGGTGGAGTTGTAAGAGTAGGACACACTTGACACAATACTTGACACATAAGTCTGTAGAAGCCGTTTCCTCTTCTGAAAAAGGTGTTATCTTAATACCGCATACATGTTAACTGGATTTTCCTGTAATGAGTCTAATGGTGGCCTAAGACTTTAGCACAGTATATCATTTCATTTCATTTACAACTTCCTCATCACTATTCATGACAATTTTCTAGAAGTTTGATTTCCCTCAAATACACATGGGCGTAATACGAGATTCTGACAGTATGACAGTATATATAAAATGTCAGCTATTTTTTCAGCTATAACACACCTGACTGACACCTCGCACCAACCTGAGAGGGGAGAGGTTGTGTTGCGTAAAAGTTCTTTACAACCTGGGTGGTTCCTGCACTTGAAAATGAATGAAAACAGCAGTGGTTGATATAGGTTTTAATACCTCAGTATATCCCGAGTTATTGGCCCATGCCTGTAGCCTCTAATACATTGAATACATTGACCTGACGTTCTTTTATAAATTAAAGCACGATGTTTCAAAAATGATGCAAATGTTTTTTGTGTGTGTGTGTGTGTGTGTTGATAGGCTACCCTCTGAAGGCAGTCAGACAGTATTAAGTCCCGTGGTCAGCTGCGGTCCATCTGGTATGCTACTGAATCGTCCCGTGGTCCTAACGTTGCCCCACTGTGCCCAGCTAGACACACCCACACCTGACTGGACCATCACACTCAAGACTCAGACGCACCAGGGGTCGTGGGAGGTCAGACAGCTTAAAAACTGAGACGTTTTCGCTGACGTGCTTCCACAGAATCTTACACCAATCTTGACTTTTCAGGAGGTGCTGACAGTGGGTGAAGAGACTTTGTCGTCGCCGTGCTACCTGCAGCTGGAGGAGGAGTGCTGTCATGTTCTCATGGAACAGTTGGGAACGTATGGCCTGGTGGGCCAGTCCTGTCCACCGCAGCCCGCCTGCAAACGCCTGCAGCTGGCTCTGTTTGCCCCGCGAGCGCCATGCCTTTCCCTCGACTTCAGCCTCCGGATCTACTGCATCCATGACACACCACATGCCCTCAAGGTGTTTATCTTTGTCTCTTTTACACTCGCGCTCTCTCTCTCCGTGCGTTTTCGATCTGATTTATGATCTTTTGCACCTTCATTCTTCCAGGTTGCTTTTTTTTTTGTTGTGTTTTTTTGTTTTTTTTTTTATGAGTCAGTCAATACTATTGTTGTAGTTTCCCCACTGGTTTTAACATTACACTCCTATAAACACTGTTGGACGCAGGAAAGGATCATCAAACAATGGAGTAGACATGCATCAGCGATTTTGTCTTCTTTCTTCCACGCATTCGTCTTCCTTTTCTTAACTTGACACTTACATTAATCACAATGTAACTTGTAGTTCTGTTGGAGATTCGGGTGTGTTGTGCTCGTGGCAGCTAATGTATCTTTGAGCAGCTATCGTCCAACAGAGGTAAAGTGACCTCGCTTCTTTCTCTTTTTTCCCGTTTTCCTTTTATTCTTTTCAGTCCAAACGAAAGCCATCGAATTCATCATATTTTGAACAACGTCCTGGCGCCAGAAAAGCTTTAGACTTTTTACTTTTTTTTATATCAAATGCTCTTGACAAGATGCTGTAAAGACTTTCATATGGTAAAAAAAAGTGCAGTGATATACAAGTTAAATGTTCCTCCATCATATCAGCTGTAGTTTTAACTCGTGTCATTTTTAATTAACAACTAATGTAATGTATCTAAACAGGAAAATACATTTAAAAACTAGAAGGTTACATAATGCAGAAGACCTGGTCTTGCAAATAAATAAGCACAACATAAAAACATAATGAAACCACGTATAAATAGATTATTTAATATAAACAAGATGTTGTGAAGTCAGAGCGCGATACGTGATAATAACAATAGAAGTTAACATAGCTCAGTTCCACTGTGGTTCGGGGGAAATATAAGAGCACTATTCCCTCTTAACTGATCCTGCTGATGCCTCGTGTTTTTATGTTTTGTTTTTTTTTCAAATTACATTCTGGTGCACGTATCACATATTGGATCCGTCTCAGTCCGAGCAGCACCTCAAAATAGCACAGCGCAATGCAATGCTAGCTCCCGATGAAACAGTAAGTGAGCAGCGCTGCAGTCGGTGACATTAAATGTTGTCTTTCTCTCAGTCTCTCGCTCAATCTTTTTTTTTTTAAACATGAGCGGGACGTGTGCCGTTCACTAAAGTTCAGGCAGCTTTCACACTGTTGGTAGAGACAGACACAACAGAGACAACATTTGAGACAACAGAGACAACACTTGACACGTTTTAATTAAGCATTTGACAAGGCAAGATATAGTATGTGAGTTTTCTGCATTCAAATATTGAAATACAATTAGACTAGTGTTATATATTTTGGTGAGGAGTGTTTTACATGAGAGTTTCCAACTCTCTTTAAATCCATAGACATTTTATCCACTTTACCCATCTCTGGGTAACCATGTCTGGGCCAAACGCTGAAAATAAATAAATAAATGGAGGACCTAACCCTAAGCCTGTTTTCTGTCTGCCTCTGTGCAGGAGGTGCTAGATTTGGAACGGAGTCTGGGTGGAGTTTTGCTGGAGGATCCTAAGCCGCTGCTCTTTAAAGACAGCTACCACAACCTGCGTCTGTCCATCCACGATATCCCTCACACTCACTGGAGAAGCAAACTGCTGGCCAAATACCAGGTGACTTGATGTTGTAGATAACAGGGACGAGAGCCTGCTGCATTTTATAATAGGTGTAGAAGATACGACTGTTTAAATACATAGTGTTGCTGGATTGTTGTGGGGGTTTAAAAATGAGTATGCAATGTGTCATAAACATTAGAACACAGCATTAGACCCTATAGAAGTCACTGCTGTTGCTGGCAGAACTGAGATTGCAGTTTAAAGCTTTTCTAACAGGTAATCTGATAGTGGTTCTAAATTATGGACAGTGCACTTTAGAGATAAATTGTGCTCAGACACTGGTGCAGACGCCCAGCACCATAATAGAGCTTATTGCACACCTCATTGAGTGGCAACTGTGTTCAAGATTATTGACCTTTTCCTTTGTGTGACAGGAGATCCCGTTCTATCACATTTGGAGCGGCAGTCAGAGACCTCTGCATTGCACCTTCAGCCTGGAGAGAGGCAGCCTGGCTGTGTCGCAGCTCACCTGTAAGATCTGCGTGCGACAGGTGGAAGGGGAGGGACAGATATTCCAGCTTCATACAGACATCCAGGAGGTAAAGGTGGCGACTAAAAATGAAAAAAAAAAAGAAAGGCTAATAGATGACAATCCAATGGAAACCACAAAACCTTGTCTCCCTCTCTGTGAATCCAGACGTTACCACCTCACTCGCCACTCCCCTCAGGAGGCGCCTGCCTGCCTTCCTCCCAAGTGGGACCCTATGCCTTTCGCTTGCCTGATTCCATCCGCCAGAAGATCTGTGCCAGTTTGGATGCACCCAGCGCGCGCGGGTGTGACTGGAGACTACTGGCACGTAGTCTGGGCTTTGACAGGTCAGATCAGCCTCACATGTTTAGGTGTGAAAGGCAGCCTGGTCAGGCTGACGTTGTGATGCGGAGGTTTGTAGCTTTTACTGCACGGTGAAAGATCTGTGTCGCTGTCTGGCGTTATAGGTGTATGGGGTTGACAGATAAAAAGGGCTGGTCGGAGTTCACTGTTGGTGCTTCGGTGGTGTTATGACACTGTTATGACAATAATTCGGTTTTCGTGTCATGTCATGTAAACACGTTAGTCCGACTAAAATCCAGCGAGTCTTAGTCAGACTAACATACCTGGATAATGTGATTCATAGTCCGATTACTCCTGCATGTATGCGCTTAGTCAGACTGGAGTCAGACTTGGCGTTCTGCATCAAGATTTACTCCCTGGTCTTTGACCCGGAAGTAGAAGGAGATGACGTAAAGGACATCAGGAAGGTCATTCAATATGTACTAGTTTAGCCACCTACGGAGGCTGTAATAAACTGTGAGCTAGGTGGCTAGGTAAAAGAGATTTATATCTGTAGTGACAACCTGCTTTTTAGATTTTCCCAAATCATTTGGCCTTATTTAAATGATCATAAATGATAGTTGCTTTGCTGGGTGTTACCAGCAGAATTCCAACAAACAAATGACCTCATGTGTTTAGAATCAATGCTGCGCTGCTTTCCCCTGACTCTCTTGTGCCTTCTTCTCCTCAGGTACCTAAACTACTTTGCAACAAAGCCCAGCCCCACAGGTGTTCTACTGGACTTATGGGAAGCTTGTCACCAAGGTGACGCGGACCTGGTCTCTCTGGCGACTGCACTGGAAGAGATGGGCAAAAGTGAAGTGCTAGTTGTCATGACAACGGACGGAGATTGTTGATCAGTCATGGAGAGCGAGCAAGACGTTCTTTTTTCTTTCTTTTTTTTTTCTACCACCGTGAAGAAAATAAAATACCTGCCTATGAATATGCACAGACTGACCCACGTCATAAGCCCACAGAGCATTTTTGATTTTTTTTCACATGTACTGATTACCTCTGCTTTTCACTGGCTCCTGATCAGCCACTACTGTATGCCCACGTCCACCGTAAACCCATTTCCATCACATACAATAACTGCAAACTTGATTCAGCCTGAATCCACCAAAGCAATGTTGCATATGCAAGATGTTGGATTGAAAATGACACTGTTGTGTGTGTAAAAGACAATTGGGATAAACAACAAGCAAAATCACACAAACACACACGCTAACATGGGATGACACAGGTTTCAGAGGCAGCATGAAAGTGCATGATATAACACTATCTCACCTGATGTTTCAGGGGCTTTTTTTTTTTTTTTTCTTTCTTCATTGTCATTCTGTGTGGGTGACATCAGCATTGATGTGTGCACAACCTCCTCAGGCTAAAGACACATGTGGACTAACTGGTCATTAATTGGACCTGAATTAAACAGACTAGGATTTCTTGTCAACTAATCGCGCGAGGAGCAAACTCTCGAGGTTAAAGGGCAGGAGCGTGTGCTGCATTCTGCTGAAAACATTTTGTAAAAAAAAAAAAGAAAAAGGAAAATGACCTCCTCACTGAGGCGCGGGGGTGAGCTCTGTTGTTAAAGAATTGGTGGAAAACGAGACCAACTGACTATTTATATTGTAGAGCACCAACAAATGCCTCAAAGCCTTGGCACATCGCTCTGAATCACAGAGGTGTTTTCTCTTTCATCCCTGCTCACGCTCCACTATCGCTCTGCCACACTCCTCCCATCTGTTGAGAATCAAACTACAGGAGAGCTTTTCTGGTCATCTCTTAAAAGTTTCCTTTGTGGAACGCTCTTTAATTTATTATCCATTTGTGGATTGTTCGCTTGTTTTTTCTCCCATTGTCCTTGCTGTCACGATCATATTGAGGCCGTTTCATCATTTGTTTAGGCCGCTGAGCTCCTGTGTGTTTTTTTTTTTATTCTAGTCGAGCAGGGCAGACCAAACGTGACACTTTGGTACACAGTGAATGTCTCACTCGTAACAACAGGAGCTATGGTTATGTGTTATTTTCAATATAGTATATCTATACAAGACATGATTAGAGGTGGTGAAATATTCAGGTGACTCCACTGTCTGGATTGGATGGATTATTCTTGCCTTGAATCCACGAAGCAGCAAGGGACCATAGATTTTACCTCAGCACTAAACTGCATTACGTTTAAATCCACACTCTGTTTAGCATTTATCTGTGTGTCCATCCATCGCCGTGGAGCTCATTATGTCTCCCTCCTCTCAATTTCATAACATATTGTTAACCTCATTGCTAAGCCGCCTGCTTTGTGGTCAGGGCCCTCAACCTATTTTCATGATCAATTATGTTCCGCCTGTTTATTGTGAGGCAGGAATTTAATGTTCGCTGTCGCCGCGGACATGGTCGTCTTTTTTTCTTTTTTTTTCAAGTTCTATGTCTTATTGAAACTTGTTCTCCCTCAAGAGCAAAAGAGAAACACAGTGTTCATGTCTTTGAAACTACAGACACCATAACACAGGCAGTATCCCTCCTCTTCAGCTTTGAGTCATGTCACTGTTTTTTTGTATGAATGAACTGAAAGCAAATTGTGTGTGTTAGTGTGTGAGTGGGCAGGTGGGTGGGTGCACACGCTCGGATCTGTCTTTTTTTTTTTCTCTTTGTAAGTGCTATGCAACTACAAAAGAAAGGAAAGAAAAGAAAAAAAAAAGCATTTTGAATTCTTTTGTTCCCTGGAAGAGTAATTCTATTTTTCAGACCAGGGCAATGACAGGGTTTTTGTATCCTGGAGTGGTTTAAAAGTGGCGATGGAGGTCTGCGTGGTCATTCTGAATCAGAAGAATTGGCTCACTGGCTGGCGGAGGAAGCTGAAACAGCACACGGGGAAGAACAAAACAAAGTATGGTGCAATGGCTGCAAAACAAGTTGTGATGACCGTTATGAACTGATGCCCTGCAGATCTTTTCCTGTGAGGAAATGAACACAACCAGTTCAGTACTTTGGATCCCTGAACACTGCAGGTCTATTTTTCCTTAAATCTTGTTACAGTGACTTGCTAGCTAGAGACTTCAGTGTTTATTCATCCAGATTTCTTGAGTATATGTGGGATCTCTGGCCATAGCGCTGGATAATTTGTGCTGGAAATGGATTGGATTCTACTTTGGTCCCGTGAGAGAGAGAAATGTAGCCTTTTGTTTATGAAGTCGGACGTTTTTACAAAGACACAACTGATTCAGTGACATTATTTTATCTCTGTAAAGTACCAATTGTATATAAACGTCTCGCCTTCTTACCTGTAACTAAATATAATTTTTATGCAATAAATTATATTTCTTAGTTTAACAACAGTGTTTGTGTTATTTGCTAGTTGCCTCTAATACATCCTGTTACATTTTGCAGGATAAAATCTGCTTCTTCCTAATTTCACCTCATTTTCACAGGAAATGCAAAGCTACTCAAGCTGTCTCCATTTCCTTACACCTCAGTGGAAAATTCCCTTTAGGTCCATTTAGTTTTGCAAGCTTTTCACCATCCAGCCTTCAAATTAACAAGGTTTTAGAGACGCTACTAGTGGCCTTTGAGGATCGACCCTGAGCCTTTAGACCCAACTTTCTGGGGGGGGGGGGGGTTTCTTCACATTCGTCTCTTGCATTGGGATCAAATATCCCAGTGAGTCATCTGTAGTGAGGGTCTGCTGCACTTTGGCCAATTGCAGGCAACACTTTGCACCTGTTTCATTAAATGCTCTGCTAATTGAGGACTAATATGCCACCCTCCAGTGCATGAGTTAATTGAACCTTTTAAAAGCTGACTGCAGCTTCAGGCTCAGTCCTATATTCAGGATATTTTTGTTGCTTTTTTTTTGGTTGAATAAATGAGCACTGTGAAGGTTATTTTACAACATTTAAAACTAGGAACATTCTGACACTACGCTTTCTTCTTCTTCTTCTGTGTTATGTCATTATTTCATTATTTCTCGAAGAATAAAACGATTAGAAGACATTCATGCTATGAAAACTATTCATAAAAGCATAAGGATAATGTATGTGAGCTTATGCTGTAATAATTAAATGTGCTTATTGCAAAGAGGACAGAGCAGTTAACCAGTGTCTCATTGTTTATTGATTCCAGCTTTGTCCATTTGCGTGCAGGTTTTCACACTCAATATGCTGTACTCTAGTGCCCTCTACTGGTGCCTAATAAAAGTACTTTACACTTCAACTCATTTTTAGGACACAGCTCACAAGGTAACCATGGATTTATTTTAATTAGGGCCCGAGCCACGAATGGCAGGGGTCCAGGACGGCTCCTAGCACGAGTGTGAGGAACCTATTGTTATCCTTCAGATTATTATTATACCGTGGCTTTCCGGTGAATTTTGAGGGGGTTAACGTGCATAAGGAGACCTAGGTCAGCAGACCACAGGTTCCAAATGGTGTGGGGATGCTTGCATTTGGTGCGAGGGCCCTATCATGACTGCTCGCAGTCCTAGTTCTTATAGATTTAACGTATTAATAAACAACTAATTTTGTATATTTCAATGTTTCTTTGACGATAAAGATTAGCCAATGTCTTATTATGAAACATACTTTTAATTAATAATGAAATCAAACTTTTACAGTTCAAGTTTTAAAGGTTCAATGCACCCAAAAATCGGAACCAAGAAGCAGGCACAATCAAAATATGCCACGGAAGTTTCTAGTACACATTTTGGAAAACATTCAGAAAAGCATGACTTTTTTGTCAAATTTTGGACAACATTTTGGACAGGGTGACTTTTTTGTCACATTTCGGAATTCAAACTTCGGAATCTCGTCCAAAACAGACAAAAAAGTCATACTTTAGTATGTCGTCCAAAACGTGACAAAAAAGTCATAGGTTAGTATGTGGTCAAAAATGTGACAAAAAGTCATAGGTTAGTATGTCGTCCAAAATGTGACAAAAAAGTCATACTATAGAATGTCGTCCAAAATGTGACAAACAAGTCATACTATAGTATGTCATCCAAAATGTGACAAAAATATCATAGATTAGTATGTCATCCAAAATGTGAATAAATAGTCATACTATAGAATGTCGTCCAAAATGTGACAAAAAAGTCATAGGTTAGTATGTCGTCATACTATAGTATGTTGTCCAAAATGTGACAAAAAAGTCATAGGTTAGTATGTCGTCCAAAACGTGACAAAAAAGTCATAGGTTAGTATGTCGTCCAAAATGTGACAAAAAAGTCAAAGGTTAGTATGTCGTCCAAAATGTGACAAAAAAGTCATAGGTTAGTATGTCGTCCAAAATGTGACAAAAAAGTCATACTTTAGTATGTCGTCCAAAATGTGACAAAAAAGTCATAGGTTAGTATGTCGTCCAAAATGTGACAAAAAAGTCATACTTTAGTATGTCGTCCAAAATGTGACAAAAAAGTCATAGGTTAGTATGTCGTCCAAAATGTGACAAAAAAGTCATAGGTTAGTATGTCGTCCAAAATGTGACAAAAAAGTCATAGGTTAGTATGTCGTCCAAAATGTGACAAAGAAGTCATAGGTTAGTATGTCGTCCAAAATGTGACAAAAAAGTCATACTATAGTATGTTGTCCAAAATGTGAAAAAATAGTCATACTATAGTATGTCGTCCAAAATGTGACAAAAAAGTCATAGGTTAGTATGTCGTCCAAAATGTGAAAAAATTGTCATACTATAGAATGTCGTCCAAAATGTGACAAAAAAGTCATAGGTTAGTATGTCGTCCAAAATGTGACAAAAAAGTCATAGGTTAGTATGTCGTCCAAAATGTGACAAAAAAGTCATAGGTTAGTATGTCGTCCAAAAAGTGACAAAAAAGTCATACTTTAGTATGTCGTCCAAAATGTGACAAAAAAGTCATACTTTAGTATGTCGTCCAAAATGTGACAAAAAAGTCATAGGTTAGTATGTCGTCCAAAAATGTGACAAAAAGTAATAGGTTAGTATGTCGTCCAAAATGTGACAAAAAAGTCATAGGTTAGTATGTCGTCCAAAAAGTGACAAAAAAGTCATTGGTTAGTATGTCGTCCAAAATGTGACAAAAAAGTCATAGGTTAGTATGTCGTACAAAATGTGACAACAAAGTCATAGGTTAGTATGTCGTCCAAAAATGTGACAAAAAGTAATAGGTTAGTATGTCGTCCAAAATGTGACAAAAAAGTCATAGGTTAGTATGTCGTCCAAAATCTGACAAAAAAGTCATTGGTTAGTATGTCGTCCAAAATGTGACAAAAAAGTCATAGGTTAGTATGTCGTCCAAAATGTGACAAAAAAGTCATAGGTTAGTATGTCGTCCAAAATGTGACAACAAAGTCATACTTTAGTATGTCGTCCAAAATGTGACAAAAAAGTCATAGGTTAGTTTGTCGTCCAAAATGTGACAAAAAAGTCATACTTTAGTATGTCGTCCAAAATGTGATAATAAAGTCATAGGTTAGTATGTCGTCCAAAATGTGACAAAAAAGTCATACTTTAGTATGTCGTCCAAAACGTGACAAAAAAGTCATAGGTTAGTATGTCGTCCAAAATGTGACAAAAAAGTCAAAGGTTAGTATGTCGTCCAAAATGTGACAAAAAAGTCATAGGTTAGTATGTCGTCCAAAATGTGACAAAAAAGTCATACTTTAGTATGTCGTCCAAAATGTGACAAAAAAGTCATAGGTTAGTATGTCGTCCAAAATGTGACAAAAAAGTCATACTTTAGTATGTCGTCCAAAATGTGACAAAAAAGTCATAGGTTAGTATGTCGTCCAAAATGTGACAAAAAAGTCATAGGTTAGTATGTCGTCCAAAATGTGACAAAGAAGTCATAGGTTAGTATGTCGTCCAAAATGTGACAAAAAAGTCATACTATAGTATGTTGTCCAAAATGTGAAAAAATAGTCATACTATAGTATGTCGTCCAAAATGTGACAAAAAAGTCATAGGTTAGTATGTCGTCCAAAATGTGAAAAAATTGTCATACTATAGAATGTCGTCCAAAATGTGACAAAAAAGTCATAGGTTAGTATGTCGTCCAAAATGTGACAAAAAAGTCATAGGTTAGTATGTCGTCCAAAATGTGACAAAAAAGTCATAGGTTAGTATGTCGTCCAAAATGTGACAAAAAAGTCATACTTTAGTATGTCGTCCAAAATGTGACAAAAAAGTCATACTTTAGTATGTCGTCCAAAATGTGACAAAAAAGTCATAGGTTATATGTCGTCCAAAATGTGACAAAAAAGTCATAGGTTAGTATGTCGTCCAAAATGTGACAAAAAAGTCATAGGTGAGTATGTCGTCCAAAATGTGACAAAAAAGTCATAGGTTAGTATGTCGTCCAAAAAGTGACAAAAAAGTCATACTTTAGTATGTCGTCCAAAATGTGACAAAAAAGTCATACTTTAGTATGTCGTCCAAAATGTGACAAAAAAGTCATAGGTTAGTATGTCGTCCAAAAATGTGACAAAAAGTAATAGGTTAGTATGTCGTCCAAAATGTGACAAAAAAGTCATAGGTTAGTATGTCGTCCAAAAAGTGACAAAAAAGTCATACTTTAGTATGTCGTCCAAAATGTGACAAAAAAGTCATAGGTTAGTATGTCGTCCAAAATCTGACAAAAAAGTCTTTGGTTAGTATGTCGTCCAAAACTTCTCAATCTCCCTGTAGTTTAGCTCACTTGGTAGAGCTGCCGCCCCATGGTGAGATTACAGACTTTACTGCAGGTGCCCCCAGTTCGAATCCTGCATCGGACGGCCTTTTCCTATATGTCACTCCCCTCTCTGGCTCTCCATTTACTCTCTCTCTTTACACTGTACTATCAATTAAAGGCATTAAAAAGCCCAAAAAAATATACTTTAAAAAAAAGTCATACTATAGCATGTCGTCCAAAATGTGACAAAAAAGTCATAGGTTAGTATGTCGTCCAAAATGTGACAAAAAAGTCATACTTTAGTATGTCGTCCAAAATCTGACAAAAAAGTCATAGGTTAGTATGTCGTCCAAAATCTGACAAAAAAGTCATACTTTAGTATGTCGTCCAAAACGTGACAAAAAAGTCATAGGTTAGTATGTGGTCAAAAATGTGACAAAAAAGTCATAGGTTAGTGTGTTGTCCAAAATGTGACAAAAAAGTCATAGGTTAGTATGTCGTCCAAAATATAAAAAAATAGTCATACTATAGTATGTCGTCCAAAAAGTGATAAAAAAGTCATAGGTTAGTATGTCGTCCAAAATGTGAAAAAATTGTCATACTATAGAATGTCGTCCAAAATGTGACAAAAAAGTCATAGGTTAGTATGTCGTCCAAAATGTGACAAAAAAGTCATACTTTAGTAAGTCGTCCAAAATGTGACAAAAAAGTCATAGGTTAGTATGTCGTCCAAAATGTGACAAAAAAGTCATAGGTTAGTATGTCGTCCAAAATGTGACAAAAAAGTCATAGGTTAGTATGTCGTCCAAAATGTGACAAAAAAGTCATAGGTTAGTATGTCGTCCAAAATGTGACAAAAAAGTCATACTATAGTATGTTGTCCAAAATGTGAAAAAATAGTCATACTATAGTATGTCGTCCAAAATGTGACAAAAAAGTCATAGGTTAGTATGTCGTCCAAAATGTGAAAAAATTGTCATACTATAGAATGTCGTCCAAAATGTGACAAAAAAGTCATAGGCTAGTATGTCATCCAAAATGTGACAAAAAGTCATAGGTTAGTATGTCGTCCAAAATGTGACAAAAAAGTCATAGGTTAGTATGTCGTCCAAAATGTGACAAAAAAGTCAAAGGTTAGTATGTCGTCCAAAATGTGACAAAAAAGTCATAGGTTAGTATGTCGTCCAAAATGTGACAAAAAAGTCATAGGTTAGTATGTCGTCCAAAACGCCTCAATCTCCCTGTCATTTAGCTCACTTGGTAGAGCTGCCGCCCCATGGTGAGATTACAGACCTTACTGCAGGTGCCCCCAGTTCGAATCCTGCATCGGACAGCCCTTTCCTATATGTCATTTCCCCTCTCTGGCTCTCCATTTACATTCTCTCTTTACACTGTACTATCAATTAAAGGCATTAAAAAGCCCAAAAAAATATACTTTAAAAAAAAGTCATACTATAGCATGTCGTCCAAAATGTGACAAAAAAGTCATAGGTTAGTATGTCGTCCAAAATGTGACAAAGAAGTCATAGGTTATGTCGTCCAAAATCTGACAAAAAAGTCATAGGTTAGTATGTCGTCCAAAATCTGACAAAAAAGTCATAGGTTAGTATGTCGTCCAAAATGTGACAAAGAAGTCATAGGTTAGTATGTCGTCCAAAATGTGACAAAAAAGTCATAGGTTAGTAAGTCGTCCAAAATGTGACAAAAAGGCATAGGTTAGTATGTCGTCCAAAATGTGACAAAAAAGTCATAGGTTAGTATGTCGTCCAAAAATGTGATAAAAAAGTCATACTTTAGTATGTCGTCCAAAATGTGACAAAAAAGTCATACTTTAGTATGTCGTCCAAAATGTGATAAAAAAGTCATAGGTTAGTATGTGGTCCAAAATGTGACAAAAAAGTCATAGGTTAGTATGTCGTCCAAAATGTGACAAAAAAGTCATAGGTTAGTATGTCGTCCAAAATGTGACAAAAAAGTCAAAGGTTAGTATGTCGTCCAAAATGTGACAAAAAAGTCATAGGTTAGTATGTCGTCCAAAATGTGACAAAAAAGTCATAGGTTAGTATGTCGTCCAAAATGTGACAAAAAAGTCAAAGGTTAGTATGTCGTCCAAAATGTGACAAAAAAGTCATAGGTTAGTATGTCGTCCAAAATGTGACAAAAAAGTCATAGGTTAGTATGTCGTCCAAAATGTGACAAAGAAGTCATAGGTTAGTATGTCGTCCAAAATCTGACAAAAAAGTCATAGGTTAGTATGTCGTCCAAAATCTGACAAAAAAGGTCATACTATAGTATGTTGTCTAAAATGTGAAAAAATAGTCTTACTATAGTATGTCGTCCAAAATGTGACAAAAAAGTCATAGGTTAGTATGTCGTCAGAAATGTGACAAAAAAGTCATACTATAGTATGTAGTCCAAAATGTGAAAAAATGTCATAGGTTAGTATGTCGTCCAAAATGTGACAAAGAAGTCATAGGTTAGTATGTCGTCCAAAATGTGACAAAAAAGTCATAGGTTAGTAAGTCGTCCAAAATGTGACAAAAAGTCATAGGTTAGTATGTCGTCCAAAATGTGACAAAGAAGTCATAGGCTAGTATGTCATCCAAAATGTGACAAAAAAGTCATAGGTTACTATGTCGTCCAAAATGTGACAAAAAAGTCATAGGTTAGTATGTCGTCCAAAATGTGAAAAAATAGTCTTACTATAGTATGTCGTCCAAAATGTGACAAAAAAGTCATAGGTTAGTATGTCGTCAGAAATGTGACAAAAAAGTCATACTATAGTATGTAGTCCAAAATGTGAAAAAATGTCATAGGTTAGTATGTCGTCCAAAATGTGACAAAGAAGTCATAGGTTAGTATGTCGTCCAAAATGTGACAAAAAGTCATAGGTTAGTATGTCGTCCAAAATGTGACAAAAAGTCATAGGTTAGTATGTCGTCCAAAATGTGACAAAGAAGTCATAGGCTAGTATGTCATCCAAAATGTGACAAAAAAGTCATAGGTTAGTATGTCGTCCAAAATGTGACAAAAAAGTCATACTATAGTATGTCTTCCAAAATGTGAAAAAAAAGTCATAGGTTAGTATGTCGTCCAAAACGTGACAAAAAAGTCATAGGTTAGTATGTGGTCCAAAATGTGACAAAAAAGTCATAGGTTAGTATGTCGTCCAAAATGTGACAAAAAAGTCATACTATAGTATGTCGTCCAAAATGTGAAAAAAATGTCATAGGTTAGTATGTCGTCCAAAATGTGACAAAAAAGTCATACTATAGTATGTCGTCCAAAATGTGAAAAAAATGTCATCGGTTAGTATGTCGTCCAAAATGTGAAAAAATAGTCATACTATAGAATGTCGTCCAAAATGTGACAAAAAAGTCATAGGTTAGTATGTCGTCCAAAATGTGACAAAAAGTCTTAGGTTAGTATGTCGTCCAAAATGTGACAAAAAAGTCATAGGTTAGTATGTGGTCAAAAATGTGACA
Source organism: Solea solea (assembly GCF_958295425.1). Taxonomy (NCBI): domain Eukaryota; kingdom Metazoa; phylum Chordata; class Actinopteri; order Pleuronectiformes; family Soleidae; genus Solea; species Solea solea. The sequence continues at coordinate 15,724,852 of NC_081148.1, forward strand.
AAAAAGTCATAGGTTAGTGTGTCGTCCAAAATGTGACAAAAAAGTCATAGGTTAGTATGTCGTCCAAAATGTGATAAAAAAGTCATAAGTTAGTATGTCATCCAAAATGTGACAAAAAAGTCATAGGTTAGTATGTCGTCCAAAATGTGACAAAGAAGTCATAGGTTAGTATGTCGTCCAAAATGTGAAAAAATGTCATAGGTTAGTATGTCGTCCAAAATGTGACAAAAAAGTCATACTATAGTATGTTGTCCAAAATGTGAAAAAATAGTCATACTATAGTATGTCGTCCAAAATGTGACAAAGAAGTCATAGGTTAGTATGTCGTCCAAAATCTGACAAAAAAGTCATAGCTTAGTATGTCGTCCAAAATGTGACAAAAAAGTCATACTATAGTATGTTGTCTAAAATGTGAAAAAATAGTCTTACTATAGTATGTCGTCCAAAATGTGACAAAAAAGTCATAGGTTAGTATGTCGTCAGAAATGTGACAAAAAAGTCATACTATAGTATGTCGTCCAAAATGTGAAAAAATGTCATAGGTTAGTATGTCGTCCAAAATGTGACAAAGAAGTCATAGGTTAGTATGTCGTCCAAAATGTGACAAAAAAGTCATAGGTTAGTAAGTCGTCCAAAATGTGACAAAAAGTCATAGGTTAGTATGTCGTCCAAAATGTGACAAAGAAGTCATAGGCTAGTATGTCATCCAAAATGTGACAAAAAGTCATACTATAGTATGTTGTCCAAAATGTGAAAAAATAGTCATACTATAGTATGTCGTCCAAAATGTGACAAAAAAGTCATAGGTTAGTATGTCGTCCAAAATGTGACAAAAAAGTCATACTATAGTATGTCATCCAAAATGTGACAAAAAGTCATACTATAGTATGTTGTCCAAAATGTGAAAAAATAGTCATACTATAGTATGTCGTCCAAAACGTGACAAAAAAGTCATAGGTTAGTATGTGGTCCAAAATGTGACAAAAAAGTCATAGGTTAGTATGTCGTCCAAAATGTGACAAAAAAGTCATACTATAGTATGTCGTCCAAAATGTGAAAAAAATGTCATAGGTTAGTATGTCGTCCAAAATGTGACAAAAAAGTCATACTATAGTATGTCGTCCAAAATCTGAAAAAATAGTCATACTATAGAATGTCGTCCAAAATGTGACAAAAAAGTCATAGGTTAGTATGTCGTCCAAAATGTGACAAAAAAGTCATAGGTTAGTATGTCGTCCAAAATGTGACAAAAAAGTCATAGGTTAGTATGTCGTCCAAAATGTGACAAAAAAGTCATACTATAGTATGTCGTCCAAAATGTGACAAAAAAGTCATAAGTTAGTATGTCGTCCAAAATGTGACAAAAAAGTCATAGGTTAGTATGTCGTCCAAAATGTGACAAAGAAGTCATAGGTTAGTATGTCGTCCAAAATGTGAAAAAATGTCATAGGTTAGTATGTAGTCCAAAATGTGACAAAAAAGTCATATTATAGTATGTCGTCCAAAATGTGACAAAAAAGTCATAGGTTAGTATGTCGTCCAAAATGTGACAAAGAAGTCATAGGTTAGTATGTCGTCCAAAATGTGACAAAAAAGTCATAGGTTAGTATGTCGTCCAAAATGTGACAAAAAAGTCATAGGTTAGTATGTCGTCCAAAATGTGACAAAAAAGTCATAGGTTTGTATGTCGTCCAAAATGTGACAAAAAAGTCATAGGTTTGTATGTCGTCCAAAATGTGACAAAAAGTCATAGGTTAGTATGTCGTCCAAAATGTGATAAAAAAGTCATAAGTTAGTATGTCGTCCAAAATGTGACAAAAATGTCATAGGTTAGTATGTCGTCCAAAATGTGACAAAAATGTCATAGGTTAGTATGTCGTCCAAAATGTGATAAAAAAGTCATAAGTTAGTATGTCGTCCAAAATGTGACAAAAATGTCATAGGTTAGTATGTCGTCCAAAATGTGACAAAAAAGTCATAGGTTAGTATGTCGTCCAAAATGTGATAAAAAAGTCATAAGTTAGTATGTCGTCCAAAATGTGACAAAAATGTCATAGGTTAGTATGTCGTCCAAAATGTGACAAAGAAGTCATAGGTTAGTATGTCGTCCAAAATGTGAAAAAATGTCATAGGTTAGTATGTCGTCCAAAATGTGACAAAGAAGTCATAGGTTTGTATGTCGTCCAAAATGTGACAAAAAAGTCATAGGTTAGTATGTCGTCCAAAATGTGACAAAAAGTCATAGGTTAGTATGTCGTTCAAAATGTGACAAAAAGTAGAATGCTCCAGCAAGGCATTCTACTGAGAACTCCCTAAAGCCGACCACTCCCTAACCCTGAACAGGGAGCGGGGGGCTCCCAGTTCTCAGTAGAATCAGGATGGGGCTTGTGAGTCTCTCCCTCTCTCTCCCAACAAGTTTTAAAAGGTGATTCCACAAAAATACCACTTTGTCTAAATCAGGCATTTGTCCAATGTCCGGGCCTCCGTGAGATTATTTACGGCAGCAGCTTTTGTTTTATAATGTGTTATTCATGACTACGGAGGGACTTGGACAAAAATCAACATTGGTTTGGTGTCACCTCCATTAGCTCAGCTGGTAAAGAGTTTTTTTCTGAGTCCAGACAGTCAGAATTTTTTTTCTTTTCTTTTTTCACTCCTGCTGATGTGGTTACATTGACATTTAAAAATTATAATTGTGACAATGAAAATTAAATTTTAATGAAACAGTGCATTTGTATGTAAAAGTTACTATAAAAAAAAAAGTTGTCAAGTGACCATTGGCCCCCGAACATCTTTACATGATCAAATCTGGCCCTTGTTAAAAAAAAGTGTGGACACTCCTGGTCTAAATACTAAAAGTTTTAAAGGTTCAATCCACACAAAATCGGGTTAGCCCTAACCCATGGAAATGTTATGTAACCTATGAAGGGGTTTCCTTCATTAAAAATCAAATATTAATATAAAAGAGCAAATTGGGAGTGTGTGAGCGGACTTTCCCTTTAATTGTTTTCTTTTTTATTCAAAAACTGTAGAGTAAAAATCCATGAAACTCAGCATGATGATAGCCATTATAGTGACAATCAAAATCCATCGTCCAGAACAGCCCTAAAACAGTCACAGCAGCTCAACCACAAGACACAACAAAAACAGTTTGTCATACTAACCTATGACAGTTTGTAAGGACCTCGTTAAGGCTTCCCAACATAAGATTCATTGACAAGAAAGCATTGGCATAAAACAAAGAAATAATTGAACAAACAGAAATGTCCTTACCTTTTGTGCTAAGTTTATATTGTTGTTCAGGGTATTTGTGTATTTTATGAGAGTTTCTTATCTTTTATGGTAAGGTTGTAAGATAATTAGATATCACGTGCACGTAATATCACTAATGAAGCTTCACAAAAACAGTTGAATTTACAAGTTTAATGCGTGCTTTTATTTTGAAAAGTGTTCTAATTTCCGACAATAACAAGAGCTTCGGTCCAGCTTTCAAAACAAAAGCAGGATGTTACTATACGGTTTAGCGTGTAGCGTGTAGCTAAAACACACACACACCCAATCGATATATTTATAACTATACTAACTATTTACCAACTATACTAAATATGTACGAATTATAAACGTAATTCCCATCGTTTAGATTGACTCAAATATATATGTTGGTTCATCCTGTTTTATTCTGAAAAGGTTACGCCGGAAAATTCATTGTTTTGGTCAACAGTGAAAATGCTGGAGTGTCAGCTGACCAGAAAAGAAAATATGCCGTGGAATGGACACTAGTGGCAGAATAACTCTGTAGTAGCGGGCACGAGAATCCGCCCGGCAGTCTCCTTCTGTGAGGTACGTTTATATTTTAATTATTTGAGTCAAAAGGTGCTGCCACGTTTGTGCTCACCTTCGTGGCTCTCATTACCAGCTAAGCTAGCTTAACTTTTAAATGTTTTTCGGCTTCACAAATGCTAACCTTAAATTATAAAATCCTTTCACGAGTCACCTGAAAACCATAATAAACTAAAGATAACGGGCATAATTGGCGGCTTATCATTTTTTGCTTACAGCAGATATAATTCAGTGAGTGAAACCATTAAACGGGAAATTCCTACTCGGGTGAAACTGTTGAGTGTCGTGATTTCTTTGGGGTAAGCATCATGTGAAAACGTCTTCCTCTTTAATGACACGAGTGAATCTTCATGGTGCAATGTCAGCGTCTTTCTGTCCTGTCAGTGTTTCCTTCACCTTCATAAATAGCGGAAGTGATGTTTACATCTTAAGTGTGCAGAAATACAAGCTGAAAGCTTGTCTTTTCCAGTCCTGTCCTGCCTTGTGCATCACACGTGCATCACTGACTCACTACTCGGTTTTTTAGACATGTGAGGTTGTAGGATGCTGACAGATGTAACTCAGTATTATGGGTCAATTAATCACATGCCCTAATAAAGGACATGTGAAAGCAATGAACGTCCAAGAATACTGCAGCGTGTGAGAGACCAAGCTGTGACTTGTGGCCAGATTCCAGCTGTGGGAGAGCATTGGGTTCACAGGGTTAGGGTTAAATGAATGAAAGATGTACTGTTTACATGTGCTGAATCTAATGATAATGGAAAGGCTTAATGTCTCCTGTTGAACTCACTGAAAAACCAGTTTGTCATGCTCAGTTTTGTGCTGAGCAAGTATTTTACATGTGGACCCGTGAAGGCAAACAACTGGATAAACTGTGTTTATTTCCAGAATTGAAAAACCATCCTCAGGGTTAATTTTGCTTCCACTGCAGCATCACAGGACCTGGACAGTGTAACTGATCTTTGTCAGTGACAAGCTACAGAGATTCACACTATGGCTCCAGAACAAAAATAGATATTTTTTTTCCCCTTTCTAGACAAGTGAATATAAGTCTCGTCCAAGCTTTACTGACTGTAATAATATGGTGTAGTTTTTTTATATTCAACTCGTGTTTTTTTCTTCTCTTTCATAGGTTTCTGCGTAACATCTCCTGTCTTCGTGTTCTTACTACCTCAACCAACCCTGTTTACCTTTTACCTTCATCTGTACTGTTTGAGTGTCCCGTGTCCTCTGTGTCAAAATGGATGCTGAAGAGCCTGTGCCACACAATATCAATTCCTCATATATTCCACCTGCTCTTGGCAATGACAATGTGTCTCTGGAAGAGGAAAACGAGGACCAGAGTCCCTCCTCGTCCCTCCTGCCAGTGCCTCTGGCTGTGCGCTACAGTCCAGAGGACTCTTACTGTTTGGTGTACATGATCTTCTTTCTGATGGGCATCGGCTCCCTGTTGCCCTGGAATTTCTTCATAACAGCCAAACACTACTGGCTCTACAAACTGAGCAACAACACTCAACAAAGCGGTGGCGAGGATCAACGTTCATATCTCGGTGTGAGTGAGAGAGAAGCAAAATACAATGTGTTTATTGTTCATGTGTAAAAGTCACACATTTTTGCCATTCAGCCATTTTCCCATGGAACTGACAGTCCTGTGATAGATGTGAGGACTGATTGTCCTCTTGCATTTGACATCCATTTCAACACAGTTATGCAATTAGAAAGGCTCGTTTAGATCGCTACGCTTAAAGGCAGAGGAGGCAAATGAATCTTGTCTTGCAAACACATATAGTTGTTGAAAGTGTTTCACATATCAAAGTAGATGTAATTGTTCGATTACTACAAAAAGGTGTAGTGAACTGAAAGGCCCGAGCAACTTAAGGAAGAAAGCAGTTGTCTTAATCTCTTCACAGCTGAACCGTTAATTGTGTTTCACAGCCTCTGCAAACTTTGCCTCAAGTACTCTAGCACTAAAGTATTTTAAAGTTAAAGTATATTAAAGTTTGTTTTTGTTCAAACAACTCTTTGACTAGAGGTCAACTTTACCTTAGACAAACAGCTGTAAGAGTAAAACAGTTCTGCTACTCTCTTTGTTTGAGTTAACAAGGAAAGCGCAGCAAATGTAAGGGAAGAAGAATTTTTTGATTTCTTTTCCTTTCATGTAGGATACTATGTTAATGAGTGAGTCAAAAGCAAATTAATGTTTTCTATTTTCTCCATTTACAGGACTACTTTGAAAGTTATCTGGCCATCGCGTCCACGATTCCCTCCGTGCTGTGTCTGATACTAAACTACATTCTCATAAACAGGTTGAGACCACAAACACACACACACACACACACAAACCACAGAGCACACTCCTGGGGCCTTTTCACTTCTAGTCTCACCCTGTGTTCCCTGTGACAGTGAAAACTACATTTGCTGCACTTTCACACGTTCTGTGTTGTCGCTGTGTGGATGTTACAATGGTTTATTTGTCCTAACAAATCACAAAAGATAACTACTATAAAGTGATTTTACTTGGGACATTAAATGCTGTGCATTTCTATACATTCTCTCTGAATCTAGGTCATTCTATTTTATTTTAAGATAACTGACTGATATTATTGTCATATCCTCTTCAGCAGGAGAGCTTTGTATAATTAGTGTGGCAACAAAAGTCTGTATTTGCACATTAATAATCTTGTAGACAGTCTGTACAGTTTGTGACAGCACAGAGCAAAACACATGAGTGTCGATCAGCTGTTTGTATTCTCTGTAGGCTCTCGGCTAACATCCGGATCCTGGCGTCTCTTGTTGTGATCCTGTTGGTGTTTGTGGTGACCACGGTGCTGGTGAAGGTGGACGTGTCGGACTGCAGGGAGAGTTTCTTTATCGCCACACTGACCAGTGCGGCTGTCGTTAGCGGAGCTTCTAACGTCTTCTCTGGCAGTGTTTTTGGCATCAGTGGGCATTTCCCTATGAGGATCTCTCAAGCCCTAATATCAGGTACTGTCTTAATTTAGGTCAAGATTGCCCCTTGTTTGCCTCTTGTTGTTGCCAATTACTGATGCTAATCTATCATTTCAAATTGACCTCCTCCTCTGACCTCTGGCATTAATAGGTATTATCACCCAAAGAAATTCCACTCTGTGGATATTTAAATTTTTTTCAAACTAATCTCTTTATAAACCACCAACAACTATGCCACATTCAGAGTCACTTAAATCACTCTTTCTTCTTGATTTGAGAACTTCAGCAGGCCGTCCTATCCGTGTCTACATGCCTAAATGCATTAAGTTGTCGGCATGTGATCGGCTGATTAGATAATTGCTTTAACAAGCCGTTGAACAGGTTAAAGACTTTTATAAGTCTTCCAATATATAAATTCATTGTATACCAGTAGACCAAGAATGATGGGATAGGAAGTTTGGGACACTGACGACATAACCAGGACATTTAAGCCCATTTCACACCATGTCTATACTGTTTCTCTTATTTTTTACGTATATAGTATATGTGATGAGTCCTGTTTTGTCTCAGGTCAGGCTATGGGAGGCACTCTGACTGCAGTAGCATCAATAATGCACCTTTCCCTCACAAAGGATGTGACACAAAGCGCTTTGGCCTATTTCCTGACGGCTGATGTCTTTATTCTGCTCTGCATCATCGCGTATCTGCTGCTGCCCAAGCTGGAATATTCAAGGTCAGTGGCAAAGGCACTCTGAATAATTCTGATAGTGCACATTACCTGTCACAGTTCTGAAGACCACCACTAGATGGTGCCAATGCTCAAAACATTCACTTCCCAGTCACAGTGGCCTTTTAGTTCATAAATGAATGTATTTATCTTATCTGCTTCTGTAATTATTTGTGTGCTTTTTAGATTTACAGCCATCGTGTAAATAGGTCAGCAGAAATTAATTTAACAGAATGAAGTCATCTAAAGTTGACCTCCCTTGACATAGTTATGACTGTCTAATGATAGAACTGCTGTTTAGGGAATGGGTTCTTTTACAAAATAAGATCATTTGATTACACCAAGAGCAATCAGTACTCTTGTAGCCCTATTCAGTTCAGACATGACCGATACAATTCTTAATGAAAAAAATAGCTTAAACATTTTTAGGTTTCTTTTTTTTAACAAATTTGATGCACAACATTTTTCTTCTTATTTATAGACACTACATGCTGGCAGCAACATGTTCCACTGCACAAGCCCTGAGTGAAGGCAGTACAGGCAGAGACTCTGTCCCACCACTGCAGCCCATCCTTAGGAAGACGTGGGTGCTCGGTCTTAGCGTCTTCTACGTCTTCTTCATCTCCTTAATGGTTTTCCCTGCCATATCCTCGGGGATCCAGTCTGTCCACAAAGACAGCGGCAGCCCCTGGACAACCACTTACTTTGTGCCCCTCACTAGTTTCCTCCTGTACAACGCAGCAGACTTCTGTGGCAGGCAGGCCACAGTCTGGCTGCAGATTCCTGGCCCCACTAGTCGAGTCTTGCCAGTGCTGGTGCTATGTCGCTCCGTCATGGTCCCACTTTTCGTGTTCTGTAACTACCAGCCTCGGGACCACGTGCACACAGTGTTGTTCAAACATGACGCTTATCCGATGGTTTTCAATTGCCTGCTAGGCATCTCCAACGGCTACCTTGGCACTCTACCAATGATCTATGGCCCAAAGGTGGTTTCACGAGAGCTGACAGAGGCCACAGGAGTGGTCATGTCCTTCTTCCTCACTCTGGGACTCGCTGTTGGATCTGCAGTCTCTGTTCTCATCGTTCGCTCCATTTGATTAGGTTGTGGGGGAATAAAGCATCATGTGGTAGAGCCACTGTACCCGCTGCTGATGAATCGTGTAACCTCAAAGCAATGTGCACCAGTGAAGCCATTTGACTGTTGAAGGGAAAAGTCCCGATAAGCTCAGCACCGTTCTTGAACAAAAAGGGCACAACTGCACTCACACTAAAATGTATTTAGTTTACAGTGGTGTGGCTCAGAATGAGTCTCAAGGCTTCGTCTATCTTGGTTTTTGGTCTCTCCATATTTGAAATGTGGAAGTGCCTCTTCTAGCAATATTTGCAATACACGAGGGACAATTCACAAAACTTTCACTTTGTACTGTCTTATAGTTGAAAACACAATTACTTATAGATTTGGGATAGTCTTTTTGCATTGGGTGTTGAATGTTGTTTTCCAAGTAATATCACATAATACTGGGGGGATACGGGTAAGAAATGTGACCAAGTGTGTGTGTGTTATCCTCTTAATTCAACTAGGATCACATAAAGTAAGCATTTCCAGTAAATAAAGACTTGTGTATTCACATTTTTGAATGTCTGCTCATGATGCCTGTTGTGCATGCACAGAATTAAAAGTAGAACTTTAACCTGCTATAATGGCACACTCTTCTATAGCAGTGAAGAGCAGAGGTTTCCCTGGAAATCTATACGGGACCTGCTGTAGGTAAATGGTCTGTATTTATATAGCACTTTTCTAGCCTTGACCACTCCATCACATGCAGACAGCACTGGTGCCAGGACAAATTAGCAGTTAAGCATCTTGTGGCCTGTAGACTAGAGACAGGAATCGTTTGTAAGATGACCCATGTAGGCTGAACATGCATGGCTGAAACATCTGGTTTTTCATAGAGCAAACAGTTTGGACCAAAGTAAGCCTAGCACAGATTAGAGTTCTGGCTACCACAGTCCACTTTTCTAGTTTGAAAAAAATGCCACCATTTAATAAATATTGTGGCCAACTTGTTAAATAAGGTTAGGATTTTCAAAAACACCAACAAAAAAAATGGATTGGAATCACTTTAATTGTTAAAAATTTACAATGACAATTGGCTCTGGGTCTGAAGCAGACAAATCAAATTTTTGTATGCGAGATACTGATTTGCAAACAACGGGAATCAGAACAAAAGAAAAAGTCTACAAAACTTAGTCAGACATGGGACATAAAGTAATGCCATTCATTCTTAACACACAGAGCCATTTGCAATTAGGTCCTGCGTGATACCAAATGCAGCTGGTAGAGTCCGATCAGGACAGCCAGCCAATTCTATTTCAAAAATGTACATGTGACTCTTTAAATCTGTGAACCTGAACATACAACACCCAGTAAGCGAAAAAGGGGATATGCAACTCAAATTATGTAAAACTCTGCTCAGTGAAGCAGGGAGAGGCGCAAGCTGCATGTCACTATATACAATCTCTTTCTCTCGTTCCACTTACACCAAAAGCCCCATACATTGCCACCATGACATCAAAATATCAACGTTAATTTTAAACAGAAATGGCAATCGTTTAAGTCTATTAAAAATGAAAACGGGACAATAATTAAAATTGGAAAGCAGCACTCTTTTTTTTTCCTTTCTTTTAATTCCCTATACACGAATTTGTGTCATCTCCTTTTATACCCACACATGGCGTTTGCAGTGAGCCACGGCCTAAAACACAGAGACAGGGGGTTAGATAGGCCTGTCCAAGCAAACCTGCAAGTAAAAAGTGAACATGGATAATGATGTGCTCAAATACTCACATTGCATCGAATTGCTGTCTGCATGCTCTTGCACCAGAATGAAGGTCCCCAAATGCACTGCTCCATTCCCAGTAGCATGGGCCCGCCTTCAGGACAGGCTCCTACTTTCTGTTACAAAAAACAAACAAACAAACACATCTCTCAATGGCCTGCAGGGATATAGTGACAGCTAGGATATAAGGGATATAAGACAAGATTTAATTTCCACATGAGTTGTCTTGTTATTTATTAATACTGGTCACTCTTTACCATGCACACAAATTCTGGGTCAAGCATCTGGAGCAGCAGCTGGACCATCATTGGCTCGTACTGTACAATCATCTGGTCACACTGTTGATAGAAACACAGAGTTAATGTACAGTAGTTTCCTGAAGACATATTCAAATTACAGAGTCTAAGACGATGCAAGTCGTTACCTGTGTCTGAAAAGATTCAGGCAGGAAGCGGCACACTTTCCTCACAGCCTCCTCGATCTGTTCCTCTGTTGCGTTCTTCTCCAGAATTCCATCGATGTAATTGACAGCCATCTTGCACACCTCACAGTAACCACCAGTCTTATAGAGACTTTCATCCAGTGGAGCTGGAAAGAATGTGTAGCCATGTGTGAGGGAAAAAACTAAACAAAACACGGGCGATACAATAGAACCTCACACCTCTGTTGAAAACTTACGGACAAACGCACGGCTGGCATCAGTGCAGAGCGCCAACACTGTGCAGATGGTCTTTGGATCAGCCTGCTGCACCAGCAGCTCAATGATGGCCTGGCCATAGGTCTCAATCAGGTCTTTACACTGGGCAGTCAGAGTGGAGGGCAGAAATGTGCACACCTTCTCCACAGAATGAATCACCTCCTCCTGTGAGACACACACGTCAGCTTGACAACCAATACAAAGCTCTGTCACACTGGTCACTAGGTCACATTAGACAATTACAGAGTCATACATTTTTGCCGAACATGAGCGACAAACTATATGGTTAAAGAAAGGCTGCACCATGGCATCCAGAGAGTATGTACATCTACTTCATGCTTAAAATGTGAAGTGTGACCACTAGATCAAATGCATGCGTGTCGCACCTCTGTGGTCTGATCCTCCAGCATGTCTTCCAGCTGCTTCATCACATACTCGCAGATGGCACACTTTGGGGAATCACGGACACGCACCATGGGCTGAAACAAAGAATTAATGTCTCATGAGTCCAATACTGTCCCACAAGACTGATATTTAGCTCAACCCATCAAATGCTGGGAAGTCAGTCTGACCTTGTCAGACACAATCTTGGTGGCAGGGACCATCTTGAGAGCGGGTACAGCCTTGGTTGCTGGTACAGTCTGAGCAACCTGCAGCTTCAGCATGGGAGTGGACTTCTTCAAAGCAGCAGTACAGAAGCCAGCATGGACACACAGATCTTTGGGTTCCTGAGGACAGAAACAGTTACTTTAGGACACGCAGCCAAAGGTCAACAAATGTTGCTACATTGCATGCTTTAAAAAAAAAAAAAAAAAAAAAAAAAAGCCATGTGCTTTCATCGCATTACCATCCATGCAAGTCCCCATCGCACATTCAATAAACCCAAACAAAAAACAAAGGTGATGCAGTTCTGTTACCAATACGAAAACCACAGTGCAGGACACACCCATACAGGCAAAATTATTTTTTCCTTTTGCAGCTCTGTAAGACCAGCCATACACAGTACAATAAAATGCTGAGCTCATCACTGACAGCCACTTCTCATCCAAACTAAAAAAAATATTTGTGACCCCTGTGATTAAAAAAAAGGAAGCTGGGGCAAAACATTTCCAGTGTCCATGGCTCTCAAAATACTGTAATTAAGAGAAACGATCATTTTATTTTAGGGGCTGTAGAAAAAAAAGAAAGGAAAAGAAATCGCGTTACCGCAAGATGATTTATTTGAGTAATTAACGTGGTAACTATTTTGAAGCTTGATTTACACACACATCCTACTGAAGCTCCACTGCAACCTCGGTCCACAGGTCTTGTTTTATAGTTTTTTCTTTCTTGTGTAATAAAAAGAACGGGGTTTCGGAAAACAAAGACAATCAAGGGAGTCGCTCGTCGGGTGAAAACAGAAAAGGAAGCTCGGGAAAATCGACCACGAGCCGAAAGAAAGATTGCGCTAAAAGATAAATGGGTAAGAGAGCCACATTTGAGTATGTGCAAGTGCAGTTGTTTGTTCAAAAAGAAAAAAGTTTAATGCATCCATCCTATATTTGTTACTAAACTAGCAATATTTTAGATGTCTTGCATGATAAGTCTTAGATATCTTTCATGATAATAATAATAATAATAATAATAATAATAATAATAGGTGTCTTCTGCTAGTGCTCCAAATGTTCTCCTCCACTCAGCTTGTCTGTGTCATTGTGTTGAGGTGAGTAGACCAGATGATGTGGGCTGTACTGATTGCAACAGAGTCTACTATTGCAAGACTACAACCATTTTCCATACTTCGACTCCACCCAATTCCTCCCCCCAGACAATTTTACAAACTGTGGCTATGCAAACATCGGGACCATTTTAAAAATAAATAAATAAATAAATAAATAAATAAATAAATGACATAAAGGTGGTTACAGCCAATTAGTGATGAAAGGTTTAAATATAACAGCACTGTATTCTTATTTGATGTGAAGACTCAGCAGAGGATCTTAATGTGGCTCTAGAAGCCATGTTCCAACAAGCACTCCAAGTCATCAGCCAAACATTTGTGCTCGGGTCAAGCCTTGTGCACTCACTCATAATTCAAACAACAATAAAACATGCGTTTCTACGGGGTGAGGTGAGTAGTTTGGTGAGGTGAGTAGTTTAGTGGTGTGAACAGCACAAAAAAGCAGGAGCTAGTGGTTAAAAAGGCTACAGGCTGAACACAGAGACACCTACCTGTTCCTGGGGAGCCCAGAGCAGGACAAAACAGAGCAAGGCAACATGAATGGAGAGGAGGAAAGTGAAAAAGAAATAGATGGAATGGAAAAAAAACAAACAGCAGAGATTAAGAAAAAAAGAAAGAGTTCTGAAGATATACATAAATTCTGTGAGCAAGCCAATGGGGGCTTAGTGCCACCAAATATATACAAATAAACAGTGTCATTAGCTTTGATGACCAGTAAATATTAGAATATCATGCTCTTTTTACATTGCGACTTATGCCAGAGATACAAGTGAAGACAAAGGTTTAGAAAACTCACCATGTTCATGAGCATGTCAACCACAAGGGTGCCATACTGAGAGACATACTGCTTGCACTGCAAAGAGGAAAAGCATTAATATACAGCATGTTTGGTACAGAACATATTTAAAAAAAAACCTTCCTCCTCTTACCATTGCAGCCAAGCCTGGGCCCATCAGGTCACACTGACTCTCAATATTCGCAATAAGAGAGTCAACAAATGAGGCGTTTGTCTTGGCTTCTTCTTGAGCGTCGGTCAGGAACTTGATGCAGTCCTGGCACACGTCATTGGTGTCCTACATGGATGGTCAGATCGAGATAAAGAAAATAAGACTAAGTAGCGGGAGGACATCATGTTCTGTGCGTGTGGCTACAGAGAGCGCTTTATAAAAAAATAATAAAAATAAAAAGTGTACCTGCTTGGGCGCCTCCTGCTTGGGGGCCTCCTGTGGATAAAGTAGCTGAGGCACATTTAAGAGGAAAGGAAACACTGGATGGGAAAGGTCTATCTGGGGGATTTCATTTGACTTAAGTTGCTCCTGGGCCTGGGCTTCAATCTTTGCCAGAACTGCCTGCTGAGACTTACACAGGCCTATGGCACCACACACCACACTAGGATCCTCCTGCAAACACAAATGTATGTCACTTTTTAACCACATTATAAGGAAGTGATTTAGTCAAGAGCTTTATAATCCTGATGACGCACAATCAAATGACTGATAGAAACGGTCTATAGAGAAGTTACATCTTTATAGAATCTATGAAGTGAACTGTTCCCACTGACGTTGACGCGGGTGAGAGTTGAAACAAAGAAAGCTGCATCAAATGTTTTCTTGGTCATGTGGTTGACACAATGACAAGCCTGTTCCCCTTTAGACTCAGGCTCACTTCCTCATCAATAGCCTTCATTTAGCTCATTGCTCTTTGCCCACAGTCACGTCACCTTTTCCCTTTTTTTATATTCAGGGGCAGATGGCCCGATTCAAGAGTCTGAAGTGAAGCTGAAAAATAAACTGACATACAAACCAAACTTGAATAAGTTTGAAGAAGATCATTAGTTAAACATGCGTTTACAGCTCATGAGAAAGTGTTTCTTAGATCAGACCTTTATTTATTGGCATCAGCTAAATTAAAAAGGCTAATATGCAGTGACCCTAACCAAATAATGTTATTTCAGCTAGTTCTGTTCCAAACATCGCCTTCTTTTTCCTCATTTCAACAGGTCTTATTTAGACAAAACTCACCAGTTCTCCAGTAAGGATTCCCATGATGATGGGGAAATAGTCATCCACCATCTCCTTACACTCAGCTGCCATACTTTGATCGGGGATGAGCTGACAGGCTTTTTCCAGGTAACCAAGAACCTCTCCCTGTAATCACAGATATAACAAAATATCAGTCATTCAAATTGTTTTTTTGTTTTTTTTTGTTTGTTTTTTAGATACAGTCACATGAATAAATGTTCTTATCACATAAAAAAAAGAAATCTTACCTGAGTGGCATTTTCCTTCAGTATCTGCTCTACCACCATCAATACCTCTTTACACAAATCACATGGCACTGTTTTCTGAAAACAGATGATTGGACACATGAAGCATATATACATTTCACAGGAGAGCCCAACTCTAATGTGTGTATGTGGATGGACGCCACAATGGACATTTATAAAGATATAAATGTATAACAACATATGTCATTGTGTTACATTGGGAAAAGGATTGATTAACTATGCAACGCCTATTTTGCAGACCTGTGACAGCACACTGTATGTGTATGCATTCAATCTTTCTATTTTGAGAGGTATGCGTTTGTTAAGCATTACACACAAGAACGTACTCTTACCATCTGAGGCTTGTTCCACACATTCTGACTACAGTGAGTCACAGCTCCACACAGGGATGCCGTCTTCACATTCTGACACCAGTAGGGGGGGCCACGAGCACACTGCTCTGTGCCAAGCAGAGGGGTCGCTACAGCTGCAAGGTTGACAAAAAAAAAAACATTTAAGTTGTACAAAGCCTTAAGAAAAATTCACTTTAGAGATCAGGAGACATATTACTGCTAAGGCACAAGCAGAAATCGTCTGTAGTTTTCCCACTTAAATTCAATTTCTTCCTTTAGAAGACCCGGCATCCATAATTTTGCATTTTATGTCACCCTTAATCCACCAAAAATGACTATGTTAAAAAGGTAAAGAGTTGACTCTTTTACATTACTACCTTTTGGTGAACTGGCGTGGAACAGGTAGTTGTGGCTGTGTGTGCACACAATTATCACAGCAGTTTGTCATTGGTGTGTGAAATGCAGAACAATAATTGTCAGTAGGAACCTAAAAACGTTCCTGGTACATTTAGTGGAAACGTGGTTTAAAAACTTCCTCAAATAATTACTGAGGGAAGTTAGGCTTCTTCCACAAGGCTACAAGGTCAGTCAAAATGGACTGGACCTGACTGAACATACAACATGTATTTATAGTTTAAGATTGAATTATTAGATAAGTTAACTTACTTCCCTGAAAGTCTGGTCCCACTAGTCATGTATGCCAAAATAGTAATAGGCGTTTCCACCATGAAGCTAAAACTCCCACAAACAATGAGCACTGTGGGGGGAAAAAAGCTGCTTAACTGTTTTGTAACTGCCATCAAGAAAGAAAAAAAACACTAAATCCTATTTGTTTGTCCTGCAAAAGTTACATTAGCATATGCCTCTACCACCTGCCACAGAGTACCATTTAGAAAGCAACAAACCAAGAACAGACACCATTAGCCATGTTTCCTGCTTTGTCTTTTACTTGTTAATGAGTAGCCTTCTGTAATAAGGTCCAAGAACTGGAACAGAGTATCAACAAGTGTCAAGTCACCCAATTCTTCCTCTTTGCACTGTATCAGTAAAGTTACAGTGCAGGCAGGGCACTCCCACGGGTCATGTGAGCAGTAAAAATAAGTCATTTACAAAGAAATACACAGCAGCAGAAAACAACATTCAATACACTTCTTGTAACCGTCTAGACAAAACAAGTTTTTATGAGAGGTCAGCAGAAAAGTGGAATATTGGCATATTTTTGCCTGAATTTGTGTGGCTGTGGTTGGGAAACTTATCAATAATTTGAGTGAACATCATGTGACACAGTGGAGTGCAAAAGATAATCCACATTGTTTGTTCAACAACATGTTACCTGTGAAACTGTTTCAGTGCAACAGGCTGCACACTAAGTGGCCCAAATAGTTTTGCTGAACAATACGATTAAGCTCTAAAGCTTTTAACAGCTTCCATAAATATACATTATTTCCTAAATAGTCAATACACAAAACACACACTGAGCTAACATGACTTGGGGAACCAGTACTAGCGGGCTGAAAGAAATGGCCTCTGATAAAGAGTAAATAAATGACATTCAATTCCTATCAATATCCCAAAAACCACACAGTAAAATGGGCTCATTATTCCAACAATAACTCGATCTATCTATTGACCTCACTGCTTGAACATAAAGATAAGCCAGTCAGACAATTGTTGCACATAAAGTGCACATGAAGACAAATACAGGTATCTAACTGCAAAGGAAACCAAAAGGAACACAAACTGAAAAGGAAACATTGAAGTTGTTGACATTTTTGTTAATCGCTGAAATGAAACTTGCCAGCTGTGGGGATTTAGGAGTTTGAATAACAGAATATGAATGTTTGCCTTCCATCAACACCCTTCCTTGAGCCTAAACAAGGACTTTCAGCATGGTGAGGTAGACAGTATATTACAAAAAAACATACTTATTTAAATTAATGCAGTGTGCAATGACAGAGGCGTGGGTAGATAAATTACTCAAAATGAATCTTTTTCCCATTGCTTAGTAGGGGAGAGGATTGTCTGGATCATGAGGAAGTAGAAGTCGTGTGGTCAAGAACTAAATTATGTCCAGTAAATCCAAAAAAGTTATTTTCTTATTATAGTAAGTTTGTTTGAGGGCAGGAATATGCAAACATTTATTATTATATTTTAGTCATCGTGTGCCTGGTACTGTAATTAGTAACTGATTGATATTAAAACAAGCCCTGTGATTTTCTTAAATTGTTCCTTTCTCTTTGTCATAAATGTAATAACTTAAAATCTTGGGTTAGTGGACAAAACAAAACATTTGAGGATGTGTTTATTTGGAAGTTTTGAGGTTTGAGTTTGCCGTTTTGAGAAGAAAAGCGATTCATTTGTTGGTCGGCAGGTAGCATAATGTCGTGTTTTGCTTATTTTTTCCTTATTAATTGAGAACTCAAATGTAGCAGCATTTCTCTTAACGAATACATATAGGTCAGGAATTGTTTACAGCAGGAGCGACAGTGAGTCCAGACTGAATATATCCACAAACTAGCGTGTTGTCGATATTTTTCCATGTCTACAAAATTTAATTCTGACCCAAGATTAGAGTTGGGGCGATAGCAAAGTGGCGCTAGCAACGAAGCTAAATCCTCAATAACAATCAGCCGAACCACGAGCGAAACCTCAAAGACAAAAGGTCAGTATTCAGTCAAGCGCTGCTTCATTACGAATTCAGTTCATATTTAGAAAACGGACCGAATAAGGACAAACACATGATTTGTTTTCACAACATATTTTAAGCCAGTATTGGCTATTGAAGTTAACATTAGCTTGCTGCTTCCGTTGAGCAAAGCTAACGGCTGCTTCAAGCGTTTCCGCGTTTTACGTAAAAGCACACCTCGAATGATCACAGTTCGTGTTTATTTTAATTTAACTGAACAACGACCCAAACAGCATCGCCTATTAAACACAATACACCATTCATTTCCGTGTGTGTTGATATTACCTGACGACACGAAAAGTAGAGTTAAAAGCAACATGACAGTGCTGTTTTCCGGCTGGTATCAGTTGTTTGTGTTCCTCGCTGGATACTTGTGAGCAAACTGAGGAGTAGATATTTCTGCAATGCAGCCGCTGGACCTTGTTGACGTCTTTAAATGGTGTCTCACTGTCAGCTGACTGCTCAGCCAGACATGTGACTCTGCCTCCCTTCTGGCATTGATCAGAGGCAGAATTATACTTTCAAGTAACAGTATAGTTTCAAAAACACACAGGTATCTAATTACTGAGCATGTTTAAAATGGTGTTTTGCACGAGGCAACACATTTTAATTTTAAAGCTGGTGGCTGAACACTTCACACTTTCTAAATGTAAACTCATCTGAAAGACATTGAGATTGTCTTATTTTCTATAAATCTGACTGATCTGATTATTGGCTATTTGTTCAAGTATGGTACATGCTGTGGTGGAAAGTAATGAATTACATTTACTCGTGTTACTGTAATTGAGTAGGTTTTTTGTGTACCCCTACCTTGTTAAAAAGTTTCTCACTTTCACAGATATAAAATCACAAAGGGCTTTACAATAAAATAAATACAATAAATAAATAAAGTAACTTTTACTTGATACTTTAACTTGGGTACATTTTTAGACTAGTACTTTTACTTTTAAGTAAAATGTTTTAAAAATAGTGGTACTTTTACATGAGTATAATATTTCAGTTCTCTCTACACCTCTGGGTACAGATGAAACTTTACAAACAGTGGTGTAATGGACAAAAACGCTGCGTGATAAAGTCCTCTCTTGAGTCACAAGACACACACTGAAGTGTGTACAGTGGTGACAACATGAGGAGTGCCTTTCTTTCTAGTGGAGAAAAGTGATGCAGTGCCCTAAAAGATGCCCTTGTAACTTCATTTCCTATGGGTGTCCTTTCAATCAAAAAGGGTGCTGTTATGGAGTTCCCTACTTCATGTGTCCCACCACTCAATATCAAGTAATAAGAAGTAATTTTTTAATGTTTTTTTTGCATACACCTTTTATTGTGAACTATATACCTTTCCATTTAAAAATAAACACTTTTATATTATATAATAATTTTGCCCCTGCCCTTCCAAATGCCTGTGCACGCCAGTTTACAAATGTCAACTGGAACAACTCAATAAGCCTGAAAAAGGAACTGTTTTTTGCCCTGTAAGAAGTCATGTTTCAATAAAAGCTTTTAAACCAAACTGTCAGTGTATTCCATGCAAAAGACCCCACAGTTTTTCAAGAGCACCCATGTGCACCTTGAGTCTAAACAAAAAAGACAGCCCACAGTCACACCATCCACAAGCCTGAGAAAGTCCTTGAATAACCTGATAGCCTCATAAAAGGCATGCAATTTAACCCAAACTGGGAAGCTCAATGCCACCGTCTTGTGGCTTTTGAGTAACCTAAACTGTTTTCAAAACTGTAAAACCTTACACTTCAACTGAAAATGAAATTCATACCACAATACTTCTGAAAGAAGGGTTTTGATCCAATTTATGTGGTATATAAAATGCAGTATTCAGTAATAATCTGAACTGAAACTTTGATCGTTAGTTGCTAATGAAATTCAAATGATCATGAAACCAATACTAACTATTATTCTAAAATAACTTGCATCTTGATTGAAAGAAGTAGTTTATTATAACATAATGTCAAAATGCATATAATCCACAACGAAAAATGTGAAAGATGGAAGGAAGCCTCTCACTGGACATCATCTGGATACAAGTCGCAGAAACCTGTAAAACAGAGGGGATAGCTATTATACAGGGTTAAGTTACAGCACAGTCAGCAATGTACAAACTCAATAAAAGGACGGTTACGTCATAAAACCTCAGTTTCAGTTGTTTTCTTTCACAATAAACACATACAACATTTCTGACGAACATCCAATATGAGGGTGTTCGAAACTGAACTGAAAAATAAACTTGTCAGCCATCTAGTGGACAAAGTGTGTAATAACAACATCCAACATTAAAAACAGGGAGGTATATATAAGTGGAGGTTTATCATGTGTCCAAAGACATTCTTACAGACAATTTTCTCATGGTGTCCTAAATGTACCTCTGAGCAGATGAAAGACTTCATCTCTTTTTGTCTCAGTTTACTTTCATACCACATTTATGACAGGGAACAGAGGATTTATCTAATTCATACAAGTGTCTAATAACTGCCTGACTGTGTAAACCTACACATACAAAGTATCTCAACTAACACTGGCAGCTAGTGCCTGTGCTGGAGGGAAATCGTTATCTTCATGTGGCTGTATTATTGGAGTATTTCAGAGATGGATTTTGCTGCAGGTCATCTGTTTGAAAGACCAAGCTGTGAAACCAAAATGTCCATCACAATAAAGCAAGGCTATTTTAATTTTAAAGCAATTATATTCTAACATACTTATGGGTTGTATATTCAATTTCTGCCAATGAAAACTCTAGAATTCTACAAACTGAACCATTAAGGACTTTGTTTGTTGGTGTCCGGCGGACTGGTCAGGGTATTTGAGAAACTGGTGATCTCTCTAGGGCCTTGGTTCTCAAACTGTGGTACGTGTACCACCAGTGGTATGCAACCTTCCTCTGGTGGTACTTGGAGGAAACCTGAAATGATGTTGTACTGTATATTCACCAGGGTATGTGATCAGAATGACGAGGAATTTGGAGCAGAGTGCATAGAAAATGACACAAATAACAAAAAATAAGAATAGTTAGAGTCATCTACTAGTGTCTGAAGTATGTGTGAGGAAGAGGGGGGTGATGAGAGATGAGAAATTATCTCATTGGGAATAAATCTGCTTCCTGAGAAAAGGTCGTAGTTAACTTTGTGTGCACACAATAAGAAGTGACCAGTGCGGGTGTACACGTGCAGGTATCCATGTGTGGGGAGATTATATGACTAGACAATAATAATCTTAACGTTGTTTTATGCTGCACTTCAGCCACATCTTCTGTTCCTTACATTCAGTCACAGTTGGGGGCCACAGCATTGGCTAGGAGTCTGGGCGTCCTTCTTCAGCACAGTAGGCCTCACCACGTCCACGTCACGGTGCAGGTGGTTCAGTAAGCCTGGCAGGACGTCGGGGGCTGCGTAGAAATCCACCAGAAAGTAAGTCCCTCGTTTGTGCCTCTCGCAGTGTTTGGTGATTTTGTAAGGTAACAGTCTCTCTCCCAGGTTCTCCAGTTCTCTCACCACTGCGCCCCGCTCCATCAGCGTCTCCACTGTCCGCCGCAGAGCAGCCGCCGTCTCCGGTCGCTGCATCGCCTTCAGAATCAGAGCCAGTTCGTAGCGAGGCATGGCTTCAGCGACCAAGTTCTCGACAACCAAACTATCTATTCAGCCGCTTCTGAGTCAGTGTCACCTCCCGACGATCATGTTATGGCACGAGGAACAAGGAAGGTCTTTGGTGATGACGTGTGAAGAATGCGACAACGACATGGCTAAACATACCTTCCAAAAAAAAAGAAAGAAACAAAATAGGGACGTTATGTAACATGCGGCGTTCCAGAATCTAAACATATAATGTAATAACCACATCGATTAAATTAGTCACCATAATTTTACATGAAGTCGTTTTTAAAAGAAAAATGAAGAACCGGAAAAAGAAATACAGAGACGTCTCACTCTACGTTGCTTTCCTGATACCACCGAGCATACATTTATTTACTGTTTTTGAAAGCCGATCTTATCTTTCAAATATACATAAAAAGAAAAATGTAGTATCATTGTTTATTAAATTTGATTTTCTGTCCGCCGGACAACGTGCTTATCTTCTCCTCAGTCTACGTCATCTTCATGCACCGACTTCCGGGCCATTCCTCCTTCCAGAAGAAGCGTGTTGAAGATGGCGGAGAAAACCTCAGTGCCGAGTGATCTTTACAAATGCGTGTATTCATTCCTGCGGGATAACAAGTTCGCCAAGGCGGCGGCGCAGTTTCTGAAGCAGACCAAAGTGGTAAGGAGCCGTTGCTGTGTGTCTCACAGTCGCGCGGACGTTGTCTTTTCAGAAAGTGCGATGCGGCGGAGTTGGCGCACGAGCTCCGCTCGGGAACGTGCGGCCGGAGAAGTTAGCACGTGTGTGTGAGAGGGCTCATTTTTCTAATAGACAAATGTATTATTCACAAACGATGTCTCAGCTGCCACTTCTCCGTCCTGAATTTTAGAACGTGTCATCATATTGTGAGCGAGACTCGTGTACAGGGAATTTTAACTTTATGTCTTTTTCCTCTGCAGACTCCACAAGATGAGAACGAAGAAAACCTCGTTAACATCTTCAACTTCTGGGTGAAGTAAGTTGGCTATTGTTAATTGAGATTATAACAATACAGATTAACCTGCATTTTTTTGAATTGTTTTATTTTTTAAAACGTGCATTTTTACAGTCACTGCAGTCCCAGTAGTATCTCAGGCTAAATTTGGTTTCTTTTATTTGTTCCTTAAAGGCATCGGTAGATACTATGTTCAGTTTAAAGAGGGAACTGCTCAAAAAAAACAAAACAACAAATTCAAGCTGGTTGTTATGAATGATATGTATATTGTATTTCGTGATCCAGTCTCATCTTGCCATCACTGTCTTTGTAGGTCTCCTGAGGCCAAGAAAAGGAAAGCGCCTTCTAATGATGGAGCTGCAAGCGCTTCCTCATCCAAGAAAGCGAAAACCACAACAGAGAGCTCCAGTAGTGATGACTCAAGCAGCGAGGATGAAGGAGCTGTTGCAAAACCAACGAAGACAGCCACTGCAGGTAATATGAGTCTGTTTGACTGTTTGATTCCGTTGAAATGTGGTACACAAACGACAACATATTCAGAGCCCACTCCTCTTTGTTTTAGCAGCTACTAAGGTCCCTGCTAAAGCAGCTGCAGCTGCTAAAGCTGCATCCAGCAGCAGTGAAGACTCCAGTGACTCTGAGGAGGAAAACAAGGCTCCTGCAAAGGTAGGAGGAGGAGACGTCCAAGTTAAAGCTGCAAACCATATCTAGACATTGCTGTAATTTTAAAGCCACCAATCTTTGAATTTTTATTTTAATATTTTTTGCTAATAGGCTCCAGTGAAGCAGGTCGCTCCCACTCCTGCTGCAGGAAGCAAAAGAAAAAAGGACAGCAGCTCCAGCAGTGAAGAATCTGACTCTGATGATGCACAGCCTGCAAAAGCCCCTGTGTCAAGTCAGTTGATTGTCAGATGTCAGTAATATTGACCGGAAATTTGAGTTGATGATGAAAGTGTGTTTAATCTACCTGCCGTACGTGTCTCCTGACAGAAGCCAAACCAGGGGCAGTGACAGAATCCAAACCATCTGCTCCTGCTAAAGGTGCCGCAGGGAAAAAAAAGCAGGAGTCCAGCAGCAGTGAAGATAGTTCCTCTGACTCTGAAGATGACAAACCAGCTAAGGTATGCTAAATAATCTGGCAGTTTATTATTATTATTATTCTTATGATTTTGATTATATGTATTTCCAAAGTTTATAGTGGTGTTATTGACCAAGGCCAATTAAACCCTAATGGATGTGTACACTACGTCAGATTTTAACTGCACATGTCATGTGTTCTGATAGGCTCCAGTCAAAGCTGCTCCAGGCATAGCCGCTCCAGTCAAAGCTGCTCCAGTCAAAGCCGCTGCAGCTGAATCGAGCAGTGAAGACTCTTCATCTGAAGATGAGGCTCCTCCCAGCAAAAAAAACAAACCTGGTGTGTTTTATTTTTTGTTTTATCTTTCCCAGTATTGTATGCACAATGTCTTATGCATCATATTTAACAATGTCATGATATTAAAGACGTGTAACAATTTATTTTAGTTATAGTTATTTTTCCTCATTGTGAAAGTAGATCAGGTATCTTTCTTTTGTTTATACTTGTCAAGACCTTTTTGATTATGATGTGACATATAAAAGCAAAAAATGGCTCACTCTTTCCCAAGCTTGTTTCAATGATATTAAACAACACATATTGTGTTATTACACCAAGGCCTTCTGTAACATGTCATAATGCTAGTTCATGTCCTCTGTCTTGTTAGGAGCGTACAGTGCGGTTCCACCTCCTGCTTCAATCCAGAAAGCACCAGCTAAACCAGCAGCAAGCAAGGCCAACCCCACTGTGGCCAAAGCCGCTGCAAAGAAGCAGGAATCAAGCTCAGGTAAGAATTTGGTTCTGATATCCTCTTTTTTTTTTTTTCATGGCCTGATGCCAGTAACATAAATCTTTCTTAATGCCCATGATCTCTCCAGATTCAAGCTCCGATGAAGAGGAGGCAAAGAAGCCACCAGCCAAAGTCACCCCAGCTAAACCTGTACCTGCTAAGGCTGCACCTGCTAAAAAGGACGATTCAAATGAAGATTCATCAAGTTCAGAGGATGAAGAGGAGGCAAAGAAACCTGCAGCAAAGGTGACCCCAGCAAAGAAGGTCACAGCTAAACCTGCACCTGCCAAGACCACCCCAGCTAAAAAAGACGAGTCCTCAAGCTCAGGTAAGACCCCCTTTTTTTTTTTCAAAAAAATGTCTCTACCTGTTTTACTAGACCAAAGACAACACAGTCCGTTGTGCACTGGTACATCATGTGTATCAAAAACGTTCATAAGATGGATCTTCTTCAATCTCAAATTCAGACAGCAGCTCTGAAGATGAGGCTCCTTTGAAGCCTGCCACTAAAACTGCAGCCCCAGCAAAACCTCCTGCTGCATCCAAACCCCCAAGCAAGGTGGTAGAGAGCAGCTCGGATTCCTCCTCTGATGAGGAAGAGCCAGCTAAAGCCAAGCCAGCAGCCAAACCAGCTGCCAAGCCAGCCACCCCAGCTTCAAAGCCTGCTACACCTGCAGCAAAGCCTGCTCCTGCAGCAAAGAGCAGTTCTGACTCCGACTCATCCTCTGAGGATGAAGAACCAGTCAAGTCTAAACCTGCAACCCCAGCTTCAAAGCCTGCTACACCTGCAGCAAAGCCTGCTGTAGCAGCAGAGAGTAGCTCAGACTCTTCTTCTGAGGATGAAGAACCAACAGTAAAAGCCAAGCCAGTAGCAGCTGCTAAACCTGCTACCCCGGCCAAGAAGTCTGTTACACCTACAGCAAAGCCTGCTGCTGCAGCAGAAAGCAGCTCAGACTCATCTTCTGAGGATGAAGTACCAAAAGTGAAAGCCAAGCCAGTAGCAGCTGCTAAACCTGCTACCCCAACTTCAAAACCTGCTACACCTGCAGCAAAGCCAGCAGCAGAGAGCAGCTCAGACTCATCTTCTGAGGATGAAGAACCACCAGTGAAAGCCAAGCCAGTAACAGCAGCAGCTAAATCTGCTACCCCGGCCAAGAAGGCTGCTGCAGCAAAGCCAGCAGCAGAGAGCAGCTCAGACTCATCTTCTGAGGATGAAGAACCACCAGTGAAAGCCAAGCCAGTAGCTGCTGCAGCTAAACCTGCTACCCCGGCCAAGAAGGCTGCTGCAGCAAAGCCAGCAGCAGAAAGCAGCTCAGACTCATCTTCTGAGGATGAAGAACCAACAGTGAAAGCCAAGCCAGTAGCAGCTGCTAAACCTGCTACCCCAACTTCAAAACCTGGTACACCTGCAGCAAAGCCAGCAGCAGAGAGCAGCTCAGACTCATCTTCTGAGGATGAAGAACCACCAGTGAAAGCCAAGCCAGTAGCAGCTGCAGCTAAACCTGCTACCCCGGCCAAGAAGGCTGCTACCCCGGCCAAGAAGGCTGCTGCAGCAAAGCCAGCAGCAGAGAGCAGCTCAGACTCATCTTCTGAGGATGAAGAACCACCAGTGAAAGCCAAGCCAGTAGCAGCTGCAGCTAAACCTGCTACCCCGGCCAAGAAGGCTGCTACCCCGGCCAAGAAGGCTGCTGCAGCAAAGCCAGCAGCAGAGAGCAGCTCAGACTCATCTTCTGAGGATGAAGAACCACCAGTGAAATCCAAGCCAGTAGCAGCTGCTAAACCTGCTACCCCAACTTCAAAACCTGCTACACCTGCAGCAAAGCCAGCAGCAGAGAGCAGCTCAGACTCATCTTCTGAGGATGAAGAACCATCAGTGAAAGCCAAGCCAGGAGCAGCAGCTAAACCTGCTACCCCGGCCAAGAAGTCTGCTACCCCTGCTAAGAAGCCTGCTACCCCAGCTTCAAAACCTGCTACACCTGCAGCAAAGCCTGCAGCAGAGAGCAGCTCAGATTCTGACTCTTCTGACGATGAAGAACCACCAGTGAAAGCTAAGCCAGTAGCAGCGGCTAAACCTGCTACCACAGCAAAAAAGCCTGCTACGCCTGCATCAAAGCCTGCAGCAGCAGAGAGCAGCTCAGATTCTGACAGCTCAGCCTCTGAGAATGAGGCCACCAAACCTGCAGCCAAGAAGCAAGCTCCAGCTAAAGCAGTGGTCCAGAAACCTGCTGCTGCTAAGACTCCTGCTGAATCCAGTGATGACAGCTCCAGTGATGAGGAAGAACCCAAGAAGGTAGCACCGCCACCCAAACCCACACCCACAAAGGCTGCTGCTGCTCCAGCAAAGAAGGCCAAAGAGAGCAGCTCTGAATCTTCAGATAGCTCTGACTCCGAGACCAAGGTCACCCCTGCTAAACCTGCAGTCACAAACGGCAAAGCAGCAACACCCAAGACAACCAGTGCAGCAGCCAAGACTCTGGCAAAAAAAGGAGAATCGTCCAGTGACAGTAGCTCTGAGGAGGAGGAAGAGGCCAAAAGTACAAAAGTGACAAAGGCTCAAAAACCTGCTCCAAAAGCAAAGACAACTCCAGCAGCTAAAGCCAAAGAGAGCAGCAGCTCCTCAGAAAGTTCATCAGACGAGGAGAAAGCACCCCAAAAAGCAGCCACAGCGCCCACCACTCCCACTGAAAACGGTACGTCTCGAGCAAATACTGAGCATGATGATAAAAATGCATTTAGGAAATGGCGAGAGGGCCTGCAATTACAATAAAAGATTATTTACAATACTTTTATTGACCCAAGAATTGTGTGCTATGGAACACTTGTAATGTTTAATGGCATACAATTGTTTTTTTTTCTTTGGATTCATCTAGGTACCAACGGAAAGAGAAAAAGGGATGAAGAATCTTCAGAAAGTGAAGAGGAAGAGACGGAGGTCGTGACACCAAAAAACAAAAAGGCAGCAACTACGCCTCAGACTTTCCCTAAAGCCAACAAAAAGGTAAGACTGAACATTTGTAGGTTCTGAAACTAACAAACGGCTCATGACAGCTGGATAAAAGTGATAATTTCTTAATGGTAAAATGATCAAATTTGATGGAAACAACTTGTCTTTTAGTCTTCCAACGTACCTTTCCGTAGAATAAGAGAGGAGGACGTTGATTTGGATCCCCGTCTTGCAGACAACTCCTTTCACGCAAAGGTTGGTTCAGTTCAACGGCTCACAACAGCATTGCTTGAAGTTGCTGGGAATACGCAAGTAATTTACCATCATGTTAACTTGTTTTTTTTTGCCATTCTAGTTTGGAGCCAGAGGGGACTGGGGAGAGAAAGCAAACGATGTGCTCAAGTTCACAAAAGGCAAGTCATTCCGCCACGAGAAGACAAAAAAGAAGAGGGGAAGCTACCGCGGCGGTGCCATCTCCACCACGGTCAACTCTATTAAGTTTGACAGTGATTGAGCGCCTCATCTTCCCGATTCCTCACACCTGAACTCTGTTGTCCCTGTGTGATAAAGACTACCGGTTGTCTGGTTCGTCCCTCCACATCCAGTCTGTCGTTCCCCGCCCAGCCAGTTCAGTGACCAGAGAAATGAGAAACCGTAAAACCTGAGCCAGCACCAACCGTTTTGTTAGTAGCTGCTCTGGGTTTGTTATGGAGACAGTCATCAAACAGTTGTCTGATGAGGCAACAGGAGAAGGCTGTACCCAACTGTGAATGCAGACTCTGCCGTTTGACATCTGCATGACATCATTACACTTATAGCCACTAGGTGGCTGCACACCACCTGCTGATGGTAGAATTCTAGTCTCTGTTGGGCCCTTTTTCATTTTGATTTAATAATGTATGTCACGCTTGAATGATTTTCTTCTTTTTTTGGGGGGGAGGGGGAGGGGGCAACTTACTTCATTATGTGTATGAATGACAAACATCCCAAGTCTACATTATGTTTATGAAAAGGGCTATTAACTTTAGTGGATCTGATTCGAAATGGTTAGTGGATCATGTTTAAATGGGAGCGGGTGTGTACTCGGGCTTTTTTTCCTTACTTTTACATACATACATCTGAGTAGAGCTGAGTTTTATACTGTGTATTTATTAAGTTTTATTCCATTCTGACCTTTAGGACCTCCATTGCTTGTTCCAAGCTAATTTCAAGCCATTTTGCATTTGTTCATTGTGACGTTAGGATGCCCCAGTCAAACCCGTCGTTCCTGTGTTTATTATTGGTATTGATTTAATCGTTCATAAATTTAACAGCGATCCATTATTTTCTCTCATTTGAATTTACTGTATGTACTTGTAATTTTTTACTTCTACTTTGTGTAGCTGTAATTAAAGACCTAAGAATTCAAATGTTGTGAATGCATTTCTGTCTGGCCTTAATTTGTTTGTCTTCGGTTTGAGCACTAGATGGCAGTGTAACACATGAAGTGATACCTTTTTTTTCTGTTTTTCCTTGAGGCTATGGATCAGTGGTTGGAGTGGCTGCCATGTCCAGGCCCATGTTATTTGCTGAACATGGTGGTAGATTTTCTAGAGTTTAACTACAAAAGAGAAACAAGCGTTATCAGGAATTGCAGTGGTAACAGCACAGACTGCTTGAAATGGACACTCCCCCAATTTAATAGAACAGAACACCCACTGTTTTCAGTTCAGTAATAATAGGACAGGGTTGCAAACAAAGACTTATTTGTCATTTCTCTGGATTGGAGAAAACATTGTGGAGTAAAGACTTATTATGGGAAGGGAAGGACTTGATTAACATTTGTGGTTACCAGATGGGATGTAGGCATGTTGCATGTTCTCCCTGTGTGTGTGGGGGGGGGTTCTTCTGGTTCTCCGGTTTCCTGTCCAGGGTGTACCCCCACCTGTCAGCTGGGACCAACACCAGCGGCCCCACGACCCTCATTGTGGAGGATAAAGTGGATGAAAGGGGCTCTTTAGCACTTTCTGGAGCTCAAAGGCTCAAACTGGCCGAAGAGGATGGGGAGACATGCTGGGATACTCTTCCTCATCTTCCTCGTCCTCTTGGTAAAGAGTTGAATCAAAGGCTTTAGGGATTTGCACTGACACATCCCTGGGCAGTTTGTTCTGGGCTCTGCGGCCTACGTGACCATACGGGCAAGAAGATATAAAGAAGAATTTATATAGCTATTCTAATTGAGTGGGCTGCAGTTGCCAAGTAAAGGGATATTAAGAGTAAAAGGAGTGGAAGGCCCCTTCAACTAACCCTTTTATTAAAAAAAAAAATCTTAGTCCAATTTGTTTCCATCTCATTCAGCACCTGCACTTAGGAAGCAAACTCGAGCTAAAGCACTGGTGAAAAAACCCGCCGCTGGTGCTAAGACTGCAGCTGACGCCATTGATAACCGTTTCTCATCTGAATCTGTAAGTCCGACCATGTCCTCTTGATGGATTCTGAATCATGGATGATGTGGTAGTCTGAAGTTATCGGAGCAGCTCCTCTCATCCCCTGCTCGTACAAGATAAAGATAGGGCAGTCTTAACAGTGACAATGACATCTTTTCCTTATACCTGTGTGAACTGTATTTAATGCCATTGCTCATTCATAGGTGTATTATTCTTGTGTGTGCCCCTGACACGCATGCAAGTCTTGCTGTGCACGAAGCCTGAAGAACAGCACATGCACTGTACAAACAGTTCAGGCCTGTACATGCGAAAAAGAAATTTAGTGTACATTTCTGTGCTTACACATGATGAGGTGTTGACTTAGTGGGGGAGGTCCGCAGCCTCACTAAATATAGTCTTCCCTCCCTAGTCTGACAACAAAGAACCACAGAGCGTAGCCTCGCTGCTCGACGAGCAGAGAAATTTGACAGCGCGTGCTTTGGGTTTACATGGCCAAGCTGCTGAGACACTGTACAGCTGCTAGTGTCAAACCATTACAGGGCAATTTTCCCTGTGCACACTTGCTACATTTGGAGGTCATACTGCTCAGCATCATGCTGTATTCTACAGCGGTCAAAGAAATTAAGTTGCAGTCTTAATTCTTGTTAGTCTTTACCCAGTAGATGTTGCTTATTAGAAAGCCATTGGATAACTTAAGGTAGACATTTTGGCGTCTGCCTTTTGGTGATCCGTGGTTTTCATCGTTGCCAAACGTGTTCAAATGTTTCTTTTCAGCGCATTTGGAAGAACATGCGTGCTCTTCTGTGTCGCAGTTGGTCCCGAGTAACACTGCCCATGTGTGAGCAAGCAAAAGAGCAAGCCAGCTCGTTTGAGCCAAACGCAGTGCTGCGAGTGTGTGCTGCAGGACAATCTTATAATGGACAGCAGAGGCTGAGGACTGGCCGTCCTGTCCATTTCAATTAGACTAAACTGCTGACTTCTCTCATACTCTCCTGACACACAATCAAACCACTGTATAAAACCAGCAATATTTGGCCTAAAAACACACTAATCTTCCGGTGTCCTTTTCACAGAGTGAAAGAGTGAAAATGAGAACATGGCAGCACAAGTCCAGCAGCCCAGTCGTTCAGAAATCAGTTGTATATTTTTTTAAAACATCTTTAATAAAGCATTTCTTTCATCACACACCAGCGTATATATATATATATAAAGTGTTAATCTGAAGAATACACAGTGAACAGTACATTTTAAAGCAAGTCAAGCTTCTTGATCGTTTCGGGGCAAAGTGTCGCGAGTAAAGTGGCCGTGGGAGCTAACAGATTGAAGAGGTGCTGACAAGATTATAGACTTTTGGTCTGTCCATCCAAAGAAACATTAAATTCTGATGTCAGCGCAGAACAGCCATTCAGCAGCATTTGAACTGCTGAAGGTCACATTAGATTGATTCACCTCTCGTCTTCCCCTTTGCAGTAAAATGTGTTCAATAAAGATATTGGAGTGCTGCTTTTAGTGAAAAACAGTTCATCCACCGACACTGCATTCCTCTAAAGAATATGGCAAAAATATACGTATTTTCTACGACGTTTGATGGTATACTTAAATATATACAAATACCCACAATGCCTTCTTAGACAGGCATATTAGAGAGGCCCTCTCGGACACGAAGCGCTGTGTCAGCATGCTTCAGTCACTGTATTGAAAGCTTGAACTACATTAACAGCGTTAATGATTGATGATGCCCCACCGAGCCGCTGTTCTTAATGAGTTCATGGCATTAATTGTGTATTTAAATTCTCAAGACCTGTGGAAGCAGGATGCCTTTAATGCTTGACGTGTTGTTGTTGTTGTTTTTTTTCCCCCACATGCTGTCCGTCTCCTTTGCTCACACATTGCCTCCTATGTTTTGGGTGTGGCGAAGTCCCAGGCAGTGTCCTGGGCACACTTCACCATGGCTCGCACCAACCGAGTGAAGCCCATGTCCTTGGGTTTCTCCAGTCCACGCATCAGCCGTT